>NC_143549.1:190019447-190176184 GCF_054136105.1 Typopeltis vanoorti | reverse complement strand
CCATCCACGAAACGATAGAAATCTCTAATGCACGATGGAGGAACGATAGACAGTCCAGGGGAAAGCTTCTCAAACACGAAACTTTTTAAAGTTCCTTTCAGATTTCATTAAACTGGTGTCTCACCTGGCGATAAAATTCATTTACTGTCCTAAAACGCATTTGGAACCATTCATCTCGCTCAAACCCATAGTTCAAAGAGATGCTCATCATAAATACACGAATTGCGGGTTTATATTCTGACTGCACTCATCTCCTTCTCCGAACTGTTAAGTAAAGATGACTTAAATAAGAGACGAAATAGTAGTTGCTAAGCAACTCGGAATTGTTCTTACAAAATTTTTTAAAAAAGGCAGAATTTCTCGATATCTCTATAGAAAATAATTCATGGGTTTCAGGTCCAAGAAATAAACATTTTGGTCATAAAAATATATTACTCTTTCCTTATAGTCAAATGGGGAAATGATGCACAATTTGATGCTCGTGGGCCCAACGATATATACGAATATTTGTATGTTTATATTTCTTATATGCAATTTTGTATAGAAATTTGTTATAAGGCGATTTTATTTATTGAAGTAACTTTGATTTGTTTTCGTCTTCTTTTTGTTAAAAATAAAAATTGTTTAAATGTGAATTGTTATTCACTCAGAATTTAGTATTTAGTTTGCTTCTAAAATTAAAAATGAATATCGAGTATTATTCCCATTGTAATCAATTATGCTTAATGTGAACTTTGGTATACGCGAATTGCGTTTTATATTACTTTGAATATTCTTACTGCAACTCATCTCCTTTTAAGTAACCCTGTTTTGCTTTGGAAGTTTTCAGCATTTCTTTCTGCCTGTTTGCAGATTCTAAATGAGGATTTTGCGAAGAAACGTGTTCGGTAATATTTGCTAAGATATGCTTGTCTGAGGATTTGCCTAAAAACAGTTTTGTAATTCGTGAAAGAAACCATTACTCAGTGCCATTTAGCTTTTCTGCATCTGTTTTATTTATTGTTAAGTGAGTCAGCAAGGTGTTTAGAATGCTGATCTTGTAAACTAGAAGCAGATAAAATCTGTGCAAATTATTCTTTACACTGCTAGCATGTAAGTAGGTCATCTAAGCCATAGCAGGAAGGTGGAGTTCTTAAAGACAAGGAACCACTTCTACCACGGTGTGCACATACTTTATCCCGTCTAGCAATATTTTTCAGAGATTTTAAAATAGCACGCAGTAGGAGCGCGCCAAGGGTGACTGTCTCCGAATGCAAGATAATTTTTGCTACCCTCCAATTATGTTTAATGACATTAAATTAAAATGGCTCGCCACCCTAGAGCCGTGCGCATACCAGGAAGCTGCTGGTGGTGCTAAAATATTTTTTAAAAATACAGTTATTAAAGGCGTTGTAGGTTTTTGAAAGCATTGAATATAAAGGTAGAAACTTCACACTGCGATATATTATGCTGCACATGAACACCGTAGCGGTGATGGTAGCCTGCAAAGTTGTGGTAAACGTCTTGGTTCAACCATTATGATGAGGAGATCAGGAAGAAGAAGAGAATCTTCTAAAAAGTGTTACATTCAGGTGCAAATAGAAATGCGATGTGAATGATCAGTTAGCAGCTAATCTGAACTTGCAAACCATCCAAATAGATCATTTGGATCTAATTGGACAGGAGAAAAATCCAACAGCGATAACCAGTCATACAGTTCAGTGAATAAACGTGCTGCAATCGGTAGATAACTCTGCTAGATTTTCCAGTAAATCTCTGATCACCGATAAAACATTTGTTGTTTCCGATTATTCGAGTAGTATTTCTACTGTGAATACGTATTTGCATTTCCCCCTTATTTTCTAGATTTATTTCAAAACTGAATTCAACTTATTAAAAACAAACGACTAAATTGGACATTTCGAGTAAAAATAAAAACTTGTAATGAAGTCTTGTCTCCAGTTAACAATTCGGACTTCTTGCTGACGTAGTCAGTATCGATGACGCCCTTTGGCTGGGAAGATCTGATTCGAATCCTGTCTAGAAGGCAAAGAACCTTTATAAGCGCTTTTCAACTGAAGATGAAGTCTCATACGAAAGTTGTTGAGTTTCCTCTCGTGGGAATATGTGGTTTTCATCACGCGAAACACACAAACAGGCCCAAACAAATGCATTTCACACACATAACACGCTTCCTTCATAGTCTTAATTGCTTTGACTTCGTTTTTCACGGGACCTACAAATGATGGAGTGTGGTAAAACTAGAAAGCATAACAGCTTGCTCAGCAGTCATTTCAAACGCCAATATTTTAATTAAAATAAGCCATAATCCATATCCGAATTCTGTTCACTCATTAGAATAGTTTTCATTGCATCCATTCAATAAGATTATTCAACGCGATTCCAAGTGAGAAGCTTTCAAAATCATATCGGTTACTCATTTCTGTTTTCTTATGGTGTCTGTTCGCCTACTGTTTAACTACTTTAACGACTGTATTGTTCATTTGGCCTTCGAATGCTTATGCTAAGCAAGTGCTTTAACCAATGCTTAAAAAAACTAAAGAAAATCTCTGCGCATGACGGTTTGTTCCTTCAACACATGAAGCTTCAGTGATGCTTCGCCTTGTATTGTAAATTCTCTGTGTGTGTGTGTGTGTGTGTGTGTGTGTGTGTGTGTGTGTGTGTGTGTGTGTGTGTGTGTGTGTGTGTGTGTGTGTGTGTGTGTGTGTGTGTGTGTGTGTGTGTGTGCGTGCGTGCGCGTGTGTGCGCGCGCGCGCCATTCACTCTTATCAACTTTCCTTCTTTCTTTCCCTTCTGCTTCTTTTGGGCATATGTTACAAATGTTCTTTTTAATTTTGAAAGTAATGATCACTCGAATGTGTGTATTTGCCATTCCTAAACTGATGATGTCCTTTGTTCTTGCAGGAAGTATGATTCTGCTGCTTCTGCAGTGCATGCATAAGATGAGCTTATTTCATAACCTGAAGTTAAAACGACGGAAGGTAGATTCAAAATGCAACAGTGACGGAGAGATCATCGCAGAAGTTACCATGTCATCCCAAGACAGCAGACCAGAAACGGAATTCATCAAAAAAGAAGGAGTAGCAGCATCGGGAGTAGGAGATATCTCGGCGTCTTTTCTTATCTCTGGATCCGAGGATGGGGGAGAGATATCCCCAGCTTTCATCTCATCAGAAGGCGAGGCATTTTTTCCTGATCCAGATATCAAGCGGGAGCAACCAGACACTAGTGTCAGAGAAGAATTACCCTCCTGTAGTCAAGCCACCCCCAGCACCACCCCCAGGAGGATATCTGTAGTGCACATGAGCAGTCGAAAGCAGTCCCGAGAAGGTGAAAGGTCAACGGAAAGTCCGCAACGTGAGCGTCGAAATAGCGTGTTTGATGGGGGAGGAGGGGATAACGAAGTGATCGAAGGGAGGTCGGAGCTCGGTTTGGACTTGAGTGCCCCTGCACGGCTGCGGGGAAGCAGACCCGAGCTCCTTCCTCACATGAATACCCAGCGATGGGCACCTTCTAGTGCGCTTTCCTATCGAAGGCACTTCACTCACGAAGAGCAAAGAGAATCGCAGGCCCTCTCCTCGACCTCTCTGGAGGAAGAGCAGAGCTTACAGTTTTACCACGGAGTGCCCAGAACGCCATTAATGGGAGAAATCCCCAGTTCCGGCCGAGGAAGGACTATGGTATGGACAGGAGCCAGTCAGACTCAGACGTTGATGAGCCAAAAAAAAGAAAACATCGCAACTGCCACCAGCCTAGGAGCCGACTCAGCAAGTGTGAGACACCTGTCTGGGTCCGACTCAACCGCCACATCCTCGGAGAGTCAAGAAGTTCTCGTGCAACCGCTTTCGCCTCAAGCTTTCTCACTTTTCACAACTTCTGTTTCTTCTCCGACCCCCACCATTTCGACGCAGTTCCTCAGTCAGACCCCGGTGATTACCTACTCGTCAGCCCCTAAAGAGTCTGTGGTCAGCAGTCTGTCTTACGGACCGAGTCCTCCCAGCAAAACAGCGTTTCCTGGAATCACTTTGGATATCAGGCGAGGGAGCGAAGAGAGTACGCGAACGTACCGACCTTCTCCTGCGAATGAATCCAGTTCTTTAAGATTCTGGCCACAACCGGTGGAAAAGTATCAACCCGTAGCTTCGTCTTCCGCCACGGCCCAACCTGACTCTCAGGCTTTGAACTTAACCGTGGTTCCTTTAGGTCGTAAAGATGTATCGCCAAATCTTCAAACTGTCACTGCCACGCCCTCTACATCTCGAGGATTAGGGGGCGAAGAAGAAGAAGACGATCAGCCTATGGTGTGCATGATCTGTGAAGACAAAGCTACCGGTTTACACTACGGAATCATCACGTGCGAAGGGTGAGTATTTCTCGACCAAGTTCCGTAAGTAATGCTCTCTTTCTCTCATCACTTTTGGCTCCCTGGTACTCGCTCTGAAGGTCCCTTCAGAGTGAATCATTAGGCCCCTTAAGTTTTTAGTGACCTCAGTTTCTTTGTATAGTGACAAATGAACAAAGAAACTGAGGTCACTATACAAAGAAACTGAGGTCACTAAGTTTCTTTGTATAGTGACCTCAGTTTCTTTGTATAGTGACAAATGAACATTTTATCTTTTTTTTTTAAATAGTTTCTTCATCGAGCTTTTATGAGAGTGGAAATGTGGTTTTCCGAAATTGACAAGAAGAGTAATTCTCCTAGCAAAAAATAAAATAAAATAAAGTAAAAGCCATACTTTAAAAAACTTTCGACATGTGATGACTAGCAAACAAAAAATATTTTTACGTGTTTTATTTCGTAGTCATGAAATGTGAAGTCGTTTTTGTTGTTTTTGCCACCGAATTTCTTACCGATTCACTCGATTGCGACATGAAATATGACAGATGCTGTTTATCTGAAAACAAATGACAACATTGAATCCAAAGTCGAACAAATAGCCCGTTATTAATATATTCCTGCAACAACAGTACATGAACGTGCTAACTGAATAAGATGTGGACTCATCTATTTATTCCACCACATATTTTATTGAAAAATTAAAAAAAGAAAAAAACGATTTGGAAAGGATTCGCTGAGCTTGTTGTTAAATAAATAGAAATAAAATATTTGTATTCCACGTGAATATTAAAATGTCCTTTTTGGTTCCAGATTTCTTTCCATTGCACTCCTATACCCCGCCAGATATTTATAGAAATATAAAGTAAAAGTCCTGAGAGATTAATCCTATTATGTTTCCTAGACAGAGCGAATCACAAAGCTTTCTGAGGGGATAAGATGAAGCTAACACGAGGTTGGAAGTAGTTTTAATTTTTTTTTTTTTTTTTTTTGCTGGATAAGTAAAACTCACTGATAGAAGCTTTGGAGATCCAAGATTTCGAGATTTTAGTTTCTATCTAGAGTTTTGTAAAAAAAGCTACGAATAGAAACAGCTGAAATCGCAGCTAACATCGTAGTTCTCTTGTTTACTACATTGGTTGGTTTGTCTGTTTCGTATGGGGTTTTGCGCATAAAAAGTTTTCCGATCTCTCTCCTGAGGTTGACGAACTCAGTACCTACAGACACCCATAGAATATTCTTCCGCTCGTCAACGATATTTCTTTCCGCTTCTACCTGCCCTCTTTTCAGGCACTCCGCTAAAGCTGAGATCCTAAAGAATATTCAGATGAAGCCGTCTATCGAAATATGATTCTCATCCTGTTCATACGACATACTTTTATTTGTTTATTAAAGTTGTTCTTAAATGAATAAAATAAGATCTAAGCCTTTGTTAAAACTGCCATGAACTTTTAAATATTCCTGTTGCTGGGTGTGAGACGTCAAGGTAAAAATATATTAGTAGCGTATCCATCGGTGGAGAAGTAGGGCTTGTGGCTTTTTTCATTAATTATCGTAAGTGATTTTCTGTTAATGATTTCTATAGAATTGAGTGTACCCTGTTCGCTTTAATACTATTCAAGTGTGTACTCAAATAATGTAGGTCTTTCTAACTTGCACGCTACTCTCGGCATTGATCTATAGAGAATCTCTATAAAGGATCTTTCAGCTGAAAGTGAATTAGTCGATCGCATACAGCGCATCAAGATTTCTCTTCTTCTTCTTCTTCCAATATAAGCGAAACTGAATGGGGAACACACACACACACACACACGCGCGCGCGCGTAATACCTTTCAAAGTTTACAACTTCAGTGAATAAAGTGGATTTGTTTGTTGATTCTTCAGTAACTTGTGACAAATTATAGAAGGGCCGTTAAACAAATAACCAGATTCATACTGTAAACATCATTAACTTTTAGTAAAGTGATCACCAGCCAACACGTGAAGCATAGACGATGCAGTCACGTGATCCAAGTACTTCCCCCCCCCCCTTTCTTTAAAAGAATCTCCATAGTGCAATCGGTTTCGACGACGCCCTTCGATTGGAAAGACGCTGGTTCGAATTCCGAACGGAGTGAAGAACCTTATCAGGACTTTTCAACTGAAAGTGAGTCAGCCGGCCTCAGACAGAGAAGGAAGAGGAGAGGGGGTTTACTCCCGGCAACTTGGGTTCTTCATCCCACAAAACAGGCAAACCAGCCGCGACACTCATGTGATATACGAAAATTAAATGCGAACACCGCATTTAATTTTGCTCATCGCGAATGACAAGAAATTTTCGACACTTTTGATTTTATGATTTGACGCTTGATTGTGGTCAGTAGCAAACATTAGAAATGAATCACAGACGAGTAATACTTTTTGGCCAATTTAAATCCTGCATAGATTAAGAACTGCTACAGGAACCTGTAGTGTTAATTCGCATTTTTTCTTATTATATATTTAGTGGCGACATCCCCATGCCAAATGGATCCCATTCATAACACGTGGCTTATTCAAAGCAATGGGTATTTTTTAAATGGGGTAGGTTGTTCCTCTACGAGAGAAAATGTGTGAATTCAAGTGTTTGCGTGATAACGACAGAAGTCGTGGCGTCACTTTGGATTCTGGATTGGTTGGAAGAATTAAGATCGAAGGAATTAAGGCTCAAGACAGTATATAACATCTGTTCTTTAAGTGTGGTTTCCGGCTGGTTTGCCTTTCTTGTGGTATGAAAATCTCTGAATATGAGGTGGAGAAGCAACTCCGCATCCTTATGAGACCGACTAACTCACTCTCAAACGAAAAGCTACGGTAAAGGTTCATCGTATTCTGCACGGTATTTGAAACTCAGGTCATTCCAACTGAATGAAAAACGTCATGTCATTCTTCGTGATTGCGCTACGGGAATTCTCGCTACGCATATCTTGAAAAGTTTTGCATTGCCAGTAATCATGCTAAAACGAATGCGATAACAAGAATGGTGTGAGACAAACAGACAACATGAAGTCCAACTAAACTGCAAAGTCCAATACGACAGTTAGTTAGATGATTGCGCGATACAACCGAGTACAGCGAGGGAGAATGTATAAACTTATCATTCCCGAACTGTCCCAATTGGGTATTACAATTAACGATTATTGAGAATAATACGCCATGTGGCATTTCGTTATGCGATGTCTTGAAGCAATTTATTCTTCAGGGCACTTTTCTGTAGGGGAAAAGAAAAAAAATGTCGTAGAATACATTCGGGTGAGTAAAGTGTGGGAATGACAGAAATGCTGTGCTTGGGTAAGCCTCCCCTGGATACTTGTGGATGCATAACAAAGCCATGGTACGTTCTTGTGGAGCAAAAAACAAAAAGAGGAAACCCTCCCATTTGTAAGGCCGTTTCCGACTTACTTCATTCTTCCATGAAGACGTTCAAGAATACTTCTATATAAGACTGATTCATGGTCTAACCCTGGGGAAGAAATTCCTGAGGCACGAGATCCTCCATGTCAAAAAAAGCGATCAGTATTGCCTTGACATTTCACCACTGAGATGTCTTGGATCGTCTAAATAATTTTTCCCAGAACATATTTTGTAACATCGTTTCCTTTGTTAATTTACCGCCTTTATAACAGAACTAGATGAACGCACTCTCGTTGCTGCTCCAACGCATTCAATTCACAATGAGTCAGAGGGAAAATATGCTATCATTTTAGATCCGTTCACTCAAGGCTGAGTCAAGATGCTACCTTCTTTGTCAGTAGGTGATGACAAGTATCAAACTTGACTGTGCCTTCGAAACTATTGGTAATTTTTCCGCAAAAATCTGTGTGCGCAACCTTTGTTAGGTTCTGAAGTACCCGTTTTGGAAAAGCGAAAACCTGATTAGAAGATCCACTATTCTTTCAAGTTTATCACAATAAAATATTTTTTAATAAATTCACCTTTAAGGTTTCCCAATCAGATTTGTTGTCGCAAGTATTCCACCAAATTTTTATTCAGAAAGTTCTAGATACTGAACCGTTTATTTGTTTAAAAACCAACAGGTGCAGCTGTATTTTCAGTATGGCGTGAATGCTATAGTTTTACTAAGGGAAACTTGTTTCAGAGATAACTTTATTATTCGTGGATAATAATAGATTCCGAGCACCTAGTAATGGCGAGCGTATTTATAAAATTTCACCTTTCTCGTTACACCAAACGCCGATAATGATATGTTGATGTTGTCTGCGTCACTTGAGCGGACAACTTAATAAGGAATTTATTCCTGCCGAATACCTAATGACAGGCCAAGGAAAAGTAAACAAAAAGAAAGTGGGTTACTAAAGTGAATGATGCGAAGAAAATTGCTGAGCGTGATAGTTCTCGCACGAGTGGTCACCTGTGCAGGGTTGTAAGGCATACCAGGTGGTCGGCTCGGACACGGATACGCAAAGAAAACAGGATTCGATGGAGAATAAGAAAAGAGTTGATGGTTTATTCGCGATGGGTCATCAACACCTTTCAAAGGATGGCTGTCGAGGAGTATTCGGAGAGGTCATTAAAAAAAAAAAAAAAAAAAAGGTTGAAATGCTTAAAATCATCAGCATTCCAACCAGGAAAGATTTAATGAAAGCTGACGGGGTTGGAAAAAGGAAGAAAGGGGTTGATTGGAAATGAGCAGAAGTGGAGGTCGTCCTTTGAAGGTCACATGAGTAGTGCAAGTGTCAAAGAAAAGGGGAAAGATTCTAATCTACCGAAGGTCTGATACGTTTTTTTTAGCAGTTCGTTCCCAGCCTACTCGACGTTTTTCAGTGGAACTAGAACCTGTTTATTATGTCAAGAGTCCTCACCGATGCCAGTCATCGGTGAGGACTGACATCGGTGAGGTCAGTCATCGGTGCATCTCAAGAGGTATTCTGGGATCACTTCAATAACAAATCGGAGATTTAAAAAAAAAAAAGAGTTTTTTCCCATAATCATAAGATCACGGCCTTAAGATCTCGAAGTCAGTGGTAGTTGAAGCGAGAAAAGTCAATGATATTAATGACTTTTGTTTGGGTTCGTCTTTTGCTTCCTCATTTCCAATTTCAGTTCCGGGTTAATATCAAAGCAAACAATCTCCAGGTGTCGTAATTATTAGGAAGTAACCGGAAGGCGAGAGCCTCCTTCTCTCAGTAGGTTTTGACGATGCGCTCCGATTGAAAAGATCTTGGTTCGAATTCCATTTCGGATGTAAAGAATCTTTATGAGGGTTTTCAAATGGTCTCATACGGAGATGGGGAAGTTTTTCTCTCCCGGAAACTGAGATTTTTCATCCAGCAATCAAGCAAACCGTCTAAGAGAACACACACGTAATTTACATACAAACTCCACTTACAGGCGTTGGGCTAATCATCTTATCCTAGAAATCAATATGCAAGTACTTTTACTAAAACTGTAAATATGTCTCATCAGTTCATATAATTAAAGTCCAAACACGAAACATAATACTGAGTTGAAAACAGCGCTGAAATCAAAAGGCTCTTTATCCGATGCAAGTTGCACTTGGAAATGCATACATACTCAGGGGGACCATGGCAATGCAACATCGCAGCGAAATTAAAAATGTTAACTACTTTTGAAAACAAATTTCGAGTGGCGGTGAAACAGACATTCAGCCTTTCTTGTTTATACTACGATGATGTGGGAAGGACCTCACAAGATCGTTCGTTTTGTAACAGCTCCTGCGTAACAGCTGTTTGGAATTTCGACCCAAGGCTCTGAGATCATTGTATTTTGTCTGTTAGTTGCACGTATTCTATGGCACCAGTTGTTCCCTTGCTTTGCTGATTGAAGCACCGAACCTTCCCAGAGGAACAATTCTCCAAATGAGACCGGTAAACTCAACTTCCATTGAAGAGCCCGTACAAAGTTTCCTCGCATGCATCGAAACCTAAATTCGATCGCTTTTTTTTCAGTCAGAAGGCATCGTCGATATCGATTGAGCTACGGAGGCACCTCGTGCTGAACCATGTCAGAGGAACTTACTTAATTCTGTGGTAAATCAATAAGGTGTGGTCGGAAAGATTAAATTTGCCTAAACGGAGAGCCTGACGTAGTTTGCTGTCTTCTGATTTCTATCCATATACCTGTTCGTTGGAAGTATGAGTTTGCACTAACAAAGTATTTCGTGCTTTCTTAGCAATGAGCATCGACGAAGAATGTCTTTCGAAGAAGCGAAAAGCGCGAGAAAAGGAGGTTTTATTTTTAATTCGACAGAATATTATACATAGGATTCATTCTTGGGGATGTGAGGTAAGGTTGTGGAGTGTGCGCAAAATTATGTGTTCGTCTGATGAGCAAAAGCAGTGACATGTCTAATTACTTACTAATAGAGAAGTACAGCTTTTGGGAAGGTAAAGGTGGGTTCGCATATGTATTTAAGAAGCTTAGGAAAAATGTCCGCAGAACAGTTGATTATACAATCAAGAAAAGGTAGTCCACTATTTGATTACTCTTCAGTCTGGAACTTAATCCGCACATGGATATTATCAATCTTCTTCTAGAAGTAGCGGATATTCAATTCCGAGAAACACCAAACGACCTCATCGAACTGTTTCATGAGACGCGGAAGCTACAAACAGTTCAATCTGCGGTGGCTGTTAAACACACGAACTTTAGTACAATTGTAAAAACTTTATTTTCGTTGTATGTAATAACAGTTCCAATTTTACAGAAGGCGGCTTCTATACTTTTCAGAGTTCATTTGGAAATATGATATGCCTGACTTCTTTAGAAATATTTCGAATTTTTTTGAGTTTAAATGAATAAATGACTGCACTTCTTGAGAGAGGTTAATCGTTGAAAAAAAATGATAATAATTAGTGCATCGATTTCATCTTCGTAGACCAACCTATATTATTATTATTATTATTATTATTATTATTATTATTATTATTATTATTAAGAGAGACCTCCAGGGAGTCAGAGACTCATCGAGGGAGGCCACATACTACACGCACCAGCTATCATACTTATTCTTGAATTCATTCACACTGCTTGCACTCACAACATCCAATCGCAATCCATTCCAATCACGCACCACCCTCTGAGAGAAAAATCTAGCCCTCACACCCTTCATTCTCGGCATCCAAGGATGCCTTCTCGTCTTTTCCCCACCCTCCATAAATTGAAAAATTCCATCAATTGAAATCCTGTATGACCCAATCATATCACCCCTCTTTCTCCTGTTTGATAGTGTCTGCAGTCTACAAATTCTCAATCTGTCTTCATAATCAGTATTCCACAATCCTGATATCATATTTAACACTCTCCTTTGTACTCTCTCCAGTATATCAGAATCACAACGGAAACCAGGAGACCAGACCTGCGCACAATAGTCCAAGTGAGGTCTTATCAAGGCCATGTAAAGAGGCAAAATAACATACTTACTTTACATGTGAACGTTAACGTTCGTTTCAGCTTTGCAATTATCTTTTGAGTTGTATTTGCAATCTTTGCCACATGGGCCCCCTAAACTTCAACTTCTTATCTATTAACACTCCAAGATCCCTAACCTAATCAGTTTCTTCTAGCCTAATCCCACCAATATAATACGACATTGGATATCTAATCATTCCGAAGTGAATGACTTTACATTTACTGACATTGAACTGACACCCATTTCCCCATACCCACAATTTCATTCTGCAAAGACTGCATATCAGCAGCATTCCTGATTACCCTACCTATCTTTGCATCATCAGCAAATAACTGTATGTCGCTTGTCAAATCCTTCCCAATATCATTAATGTACAGATTGAATAACAGTGGACCAAGCACTTGTCCTTGTGGCACACCACTTGTTACCTTAAACCTTGCAGACTCAGATCCCCCATATACCACTTTTTGATATCTATCAATCAGCCATCCTCTTATCCATGCTAATATTGTATAACCCAAACCCATTTTCTCCAATTTATGCAGCAGTCTACGATGCTGTATTCTGTCAAAAGCCTTAGCAAAATCCAAAAGTATCATGGTGTATCCATTCCCCTTGTCTAGTTCAATGATAACATTGTTATATAATGTGAGCAAGTTGCTAAAACATGACCTTCCATTAGCAAACCCATGTTCATTGCAAAGATTCACTTGTAGAGATTCACTGTCAACCTATTTCTGAATGCAGGCCCTAACCAATTTTTCCGAAATCTTCGTCACCACTCCTGAGATACTAATTGGTCGATTGTTGGATACATCGGTCTTTGCACCATCCTTATGCAATGGAATTACCATACATTCCTGCGGAATCTTCTCTGTTCTGAGACTCATAATAAACATCCTTGTCAAAGGAATGCCCAGTTCAGATGAACACTCTTTTAGCACACGTGCTGATATTCCATCAGTCCCTATTGCTGAATTCTTATTCAGTTTGTGCAACCGCTCTAATACCTCGGCCTCACACACCTGCGTTTCTGTGTGTGTGTGTGTGTGTGTGTGTGTGTGTGTGTGTGTGTGTGTGTGTGTGTGTGTGTGTGTGTGTGTGTGTGTGTGTGTGTGTGTGTGTGTGTTAAAGATACCAAGAAATTTTATACTTGGTTTTAATCCTTTTCCCAAGTAAGCTAAACAAAGTTTTTCGCGTGAAATATTCACGTCTGAGCTACTTGTATATAGAGAATAATGACTTCATATCACTTGCCTTAGTGATATGTATCCCATAATGCAAAGCACACCCTCTTTCAGACGTGTATAATGCAATGCATAATGGGAAGGGCCACAATCCAGACCGGTTTCGACTTTTATTGAGGCCTTTCAGCGGGAGCTAGACCCGGGAGAGATACCAAGGTTGAAGTAAGGTAGAAGTCATATATATCTCATATACAAGTAGACAAAAGGTGCCTTGACCTTCATAATATGAGATATATATGACTTCTGCATTACTTCAACCTTGGTATCTCTCCCGGGTCTGGCTCCCACTGAAGAAACTTCAATAAAGGTCGAAACCGGTCTGGGTAGTGGCCTTTCCCATTATGCATTGCATTATACTCGCCTGAAAGGTGGTTGCTTTGCATTATGGGATACATATCACTAAGGCAAGTGATATGAAGTCATCAGCCTCTATATACAGTTACCTCAGCTTGAATACATTTCACGCGCAAAACTTTGTTTTGCTTACTTGGGAAAAGGATTAAAACCAAGTATATAATTTCTTGGTATCTTTAACGTATTTTACACCCAAGGTAAAAAACTTTCTATACATATATATATAATTCAAATTTATAAAAGTTTTAAAATTTTCAAGACAATTTCATTTCAGTAGGATGATTGAAACCAGGGTCAGCAAAATGAACCTTTTTTATGATTCTTGCATTTTCACAAGTTTTTCGTTTTTTACTTTTTCTTTAATAATAATGTGTGATTAACAGGAATTCCTGCTGATGAGCAGAGAGAGAGAGAGAGAGAGAGAGAGAGATTTATGATCTTCCAAAAGATCAAAGAAATAAACTTTCTAATGTTATTGATTTTAAAAGATCTTCAGTGTTTTGGATTATGAGAAGGCGTTGCACAATACTGCGTGTGCAATGTTAATCCTACCCAGTACTGAACCTCAACGATATCTGAATACCCTGAAAGGGGAGGAGTGTTCAGCAACACTTTTTGATTCGTCCATCGATTCTATTTGTGACGTATCACAGAACGAAGATATTTGCTTTGTCCTATTCTAATAGGGAGAGTTGTCTTCATTTTTAGGCGTAATTCACAAAATGTATGAATTCTAATTAGATCCCTTTTATCCTCCTGAGCCCCTATAAAACCTTTGCTCTGGTTCTGGGTGAATAGATTTTAATGAAATTTCTATGTGACATCTACTGAACTTTGCAGAATCATCTCAATTTTGGTTTCCGTTCGTCCATTTTTAATGGGAAAACCGCTTGAAACAATACTGAATTATATGTTACAAATGGCAATAAATAAATTGTCCACAGAGGGCGCAAGGTTCAATAGCTATGATAATGAATGACTTCACCCTTACAAGAATACTGATATGAAACTCTTTAGACATTTGCTATGTATTTAGCTTACCATAGTCGAAAAGCATTTTTATAAATTATTAATCACGAATGAGGGCCCAGAGAAGTTCAAATTTCTTTCTTCATTGGACAAAGGAAATAATTTTGGCTGATAAAAGCGTATTCATGGAAGAATGTAAAGATTGAAGCAGAAAATCGTGTTCACGAAAATACTTTATAAACAGATTCTAAATATTGATAAGAAACTTTTTCGTAGCTAAGATTTCAGCATCACACTTGAACATGTTCAAAAATTGCACTTCTTTTTGAAAGGGGTAAAAAGCAAAGAGGTAAACATCAAGCAACATCAAGTATGTAGCATGCACAGAAGTCGTATGACATCCTCTAACATCGAGTTGCAGCAGGTTAATTTTTCATCAAGTTATTTGCATGAAATATCAAGTAGAAAATCAAGTAGAAATATGCAAAGTAGCGTACTTCTTTATAAAAGGGATTGCGTAAGGAATTAAGTAAGTATTAGTAATCATCATGTTACTAATATCTACTTAATGCGTAGCACAGAACATAACGACGGCGCCATCTGGATGGAAAGATCCGGATTTCGATTCAGGTAAAAGATGCGGGGAACTCTTATAAAGCATTTTTACTAAAGAGAGTTAGATGGTCTCATACGGTTGGGGTAGAGTTTTCCCCTGGGAAAATTCCGTTTTTCACCCCCACGAGACAGGCAAACCTACCAGAAAAAAACAAGCTATTAACAGACAATACACTTTCTCGTCGATTAAGTTGCTTTGGCCGTAACTCCAAATTAACCCAATAACCTCTGATGTCACTAGAAAGGAAACTCAGTAGAAAAGTAGAACCCAGACCGAGGAGGCTTATGTTTGAGCAAAAATTGCTAAATTTATCTCTTAAAACGAACGAAGAAGAAAGACAGGAAATATTTTAAGTTTGGCCAAAGTGATGTGTTGATGATGTAACTGCGTCCTAAATTTTAATGAACCGTCAAAAATAGTAGAAAAGGAAGTTAAAATGCTGCACGATGTTTACACGGGAAGGTTCAACGCACCTTGAGAATTCCTGCCCTGAAGTCTGTTGCGAGCTGAGAAACGTACGGCAGTAAATTGAAAGTGCTTCGTGCTTGAAGCACTGCGAAGAGCTCTTTAAAAAAAAAAAGAAGAAATTTCCATTACGGCCACCAGTTGCGCGATCGCTCTAGTGATCGATATGTTTAGTTGGACCTCGATGTCAACGACATGAGCAAGTCGTACTGTAAATGCTTTTTTTTCTTTCTCCAGATGTGAAGAATAGCGGGTACCAAGAAGGGAATTGTAATCGAGTGAGTTTTAAAAGGCTGGTGATTGATTACCATTAATCTAAAATTGTCAAGAAGAGAAGGCGGTTTGGAAGCGTACGCACATGCACAGTATTAAATAAAGATGCTCCATACAAAAACGACATGAAATGTACAGGAAGAAAGAATACTTCAAGTATTAATTAGTACTTGACAAGTTCTAATTAACAGCGTGTCAGTTAAATGCATCATCCATTCCTTGTTCGTAGATTACATTTAAACTCCAACTCAGTTTGTTTTCTAAACTGCATTTTAGACGGTTTATCATCCGTTCTACAGTCTCTATCATCTGCAGACTATACAGTCATTTATATTCAAAAATGCCAATTTGTTTAAGAAATAATTGTAGATCCACTTTCACATTTCGCTTCCATTTCTAAGCAAGAAAGGCTTCTCTAAAGAAGCATTATAATAATTTAATTACAAATATGATACGATACCTCTCAAGTATACTCAAGTCTATAAACTGGCATTATTTAGTAGTTGACGATGAGGAGAATTGACTTCGATACACTGAAGGGTATTCGCAGTTGATACATTCATGATATCCGATGTTTAGCTGCTTTGTCATCTGGTGAAGATTTGAACTTTGCAGAGGAGAAAACAATAGCGTTATTGAAAGAGAGAAAGAAGTAGAGAAATATATGACTATATATTTTACTTGTTTAACTTTTGTTTGTATTTTCGTAATTTCTGTGCTCTGAAGTTCATTGATCTCAAAACAATGCGCCAACAGTTATTGTTGTTGCTTGGATGAGTGCCAAGTGGTTAAAACCATCAAGACTCTCCATGTACGTATTTTGTTTTCGAGTGCATGATTCCGAAAAGAGTTAACTTAAGAAAAATGGCCTTCCTTCCACTCCACATGAGCGAGTCTAATTTAACCCTTTTGTGAAAAGACGTAGACAACATTTCTTGCATCTTTGAGAGACGAATACGTTTAATTTTTTCCTTTACGAAATCCCTCAGTATAACATGCGATTTTTGGACTAACCATCAACACATATCATATACAAATGAGTGAAACCAGGATAGTCAACAAATGAGTAAATCCATCAATACATCTATGAGCATCTAACAGTGAAATTAATGGAAACCCATCTCGAATGACAAAGAATTCCATCCAAGCTTATTCAACCCCCAAAACGGAAAATATTGCATCGTTTGTGGATTAAAAAAAATGCTACAATATCATCCACGTAATCGAAAATGGTTTCAGAAATAAGAAAACTAGAAACCATAACAGATTATTTGGACATAATGCAGACAAAGTTTTCCCAACACTAGCGGAAATGACGTTTTGTCGATTCTTTCTTTTTGTTTGTGAGTACCTCAACATCCTTCTGGTGGTCTTCCGCTTGTATTGAACGTAGGAATCTAAGAAAGTTGGTTTAAAATTACTTTCCGAGGGTTCTTCATGCTTCATTTGATGCAGACGTAGCTGCGTAAGAATAGCGAAGTGGAATGGAATGTCAGTGGAGGGTAGAATTCGTTAAAAATATACAAGAGACTTATCAATGTGCAAGACTGAAGCAAGATATTTTCGTAGCTTCAAGAGAACAAATTGCTTTTCATCAGCCCCTTCTTCTTCTTCATACACCTTGGGTATATGCCACAACGAAAGGTGATTCAATGGCAGATTGCAAATCCTATTGCAGTCTTTTAGCACATCCTCAAAAGTGATGAACATTTTAGTTTCACCGTGTTAAGTTATGCGAATTCACTATTTTATTCCAAGCTAAAAGCGTGTTCTTGAAGATTTCGGTTTTAAAATTCAATTCACAGTTGAACTTTAAGGCAGACCTCTCTTAGTGTGAACGATATTCTCACTTAAGATAAGCGCGGTGAAAGACAAATAATTCAGCGCAGCACTTTTATTAGTTAGAATTTAGTACTTATTATGGTAATAAAATAATTAATGTGCTAATTCTATAACAACGATTTTATAAACCTGTGGAAAAACTCTCTTGTGGTTAGAAATTCATTTTAAAAATATCTTGCTGTACAAAACATTATTGAAAAATATAGAACTGTTCAGATATTATTTAAACGTTGCTTCTTCTCCCATCTGTTTTCTCTCGTTGTTTTAAAATATAAACTGGCTTTATAAATCAGAATTACCTGGAAACAATACTTCACATCCAAGTGGAAGATGTATTCTTCTTCACTTGTACTCAGGAAGATAGATTGAGCATTGAATTGTACCGAGCAGGACGATCAGCTTGTCTACTTCACAAGTTTTCAACTTCTGGGAATTGAGCTGCTCTGTAACTAACAAAAACAGATATAATAACCGCTGATGCAGCAGAACTAATTCTCTCTGATAAAGAATTTGCCCTGTCGATCATGTCTGGTCAGTTTTACTTCTTAAAGTATATTTTTAAGAAATTGATAAATTTGATCGCTGAGCGCACAAATAAAATAAAATCTATCAGGTTGAGATTCTGTCTTTATTATTATTATTATTATTATTATTATTATTATTATTATTATTATTATTATTATTATTATTATTATTAGTCCCCTATCCACATAAAAATTACTGATATCTGACTTTGATTTCAATTCAGCCTGTTTTTGAAGAAGTGTTTTTTTTTAAATAGGAGATTTACTTTCAAAATTAAAAAAAAAAGGCTCTTTTTATTACAGAAATAATGATACGCATTTATTCTAATTCTTCTACTTTTATTTTCCACTAACAAACAGCAGATTGGTTACGTTGGGGAACCCACGAAAGTAACTAACACTAAGGAACAACAAAGTCCGTTAATAGCGTGTGTTGTCCTGCCGATTTGCTTGTTTTGTTGGATAGAAAACAAATGAGGAGGATGGATGCCAGTTAACATTTGCCAATTACAAGGCTCGAGATTGAGATGATTGTAGCTAATCATCTCAGTCTAGAATCTCTTGTAATTGATGACATTACACTGGCGAGACTACGCTCAGTGAGATTTAAGGAACTTCTTGGTAATTTCAGAATTTGAGGACCAGTCTGGATAAGGAAATACTTTTATTAAAGCTTTGAAACGATCTATTCTGTCAGATCTGATCTATTGGAGGTGAGGGAACATTTCCAGTGATCACACGAAATTAAGATGGTAACATGATGCTCGATCTATGGAATGTTTGCTGTGAGGTTCGGTTAAGGTTTTGTACATTGCAGAGTTTGTTGATGGGAAGAAAACAGGAATGAGCATGGCAGACTAAGCTGGACAGGGTATTTTATAGGATAAGGAAGACTTTCGATATGCAGTAGGAAGAGAAGGATCTAGGAGTTATTCTTAGAAGTTACTCAACTTCCAATGATAACTTCTTGGAAGAATGAGTATGAATGTAACTTAACTCACAAAACCTTAGGGTCTCCTTATGGCAAGTGGAGATTGAATCGATTATGATGCCAGCTGGAGTAGTGAGTGCATTGATCAGTAGTTTTATAATACTTTGATAAGCATTGTGTGGCTGGAATGGAGACCTCTTCGGCGCATTCTGAACTCCAAAGTGATGAGGATGATGATGATAATTTTTAAAGCTCTTTCGGAAGACACAAAAACTCCTATTTGTTCTATAGGCTCTTTCTCCTTGACGGAGAAAGACTCTATAGAACAAATAAAGTGATCAAACCATTTAGACAGAATTTTTAGCGAAAATGCATGCGTGAATACATATTTGAAATTAAATATGGAAATATATAATAGAACTAGTTTATATTGAAGGGAAAAAAAATAATTAAAACACCGAACTAGCAGTGCACAAGATAGTGTTCAAACCAATTTTAATTTGTGGATCTGAGAGTCGGGTTAGAAATAAAAACACTTTCATTGCCAAGCCAAAAATTGGAATTTCGTGTGGTGGCCAAATTTATTTTATTTTTTTATTTAGTTAGCGGCGTCCACGCGATAACGCGTGATCGGCCGTTTGGTGAGGGCTCGCATCGCGCGATATCGCGTGGTTGGCAATGAACGTGTTAAACAACCACTGGAGAACACAGATAGGAGTGCTGAGAAAAATGAAGGAATCGAACAGATCGCATCAGTAGCAGAGTCGGATTAAAAATGAAAATATCAGAAGGAATTTGACGTTGCAACCATTCCGAATGTGCGAGCGGAGCTCAGGGAAGGTTAGCAAAACAGGTGTTTGACGCCACGATGGTAGGAAAAAGAACGAACAACATCTGGGCGGATGAACGCAGTTAGAAGAACACCTTAGAAGACAACGAAACATAAGATCTAAGAACATTGGAGTGCTGGAATGAGCAGATTGATTTGGAGGAAAATTATTAATAGGAAGTTAGTAATAATGTTAACCTAATCATGCGGTGCTCTCCACTTCAGGAATTCAGTGTTGATAAAGGTGATCAGAGAAAGAAGTCTCGTTTGGTATCGAAGTCCTAGTCTCGAATACCACGAAGGTAAGAAAATGATTGTTTTCTTGACAAATCGGTCGGTAAGCAGACATAATTTAGCACAAATAATAACTTTTGAATGTTCACTTGATCGGTTACCTCTCTTGTCGTCGCTCATCTAACTACTGATTTTTCTGTTTTTAATCGGCAGGTTATTTTTCCACACTCACTCTAACGTAAGGCGTTCTTTTCTTTCGCTTTCGTTCTTTCTCATGAGATAGTCTCCCAATCACTTTACTTTTTTATGTCCGGTGATCTCCAAAATGCGGTTTATTAATTCATTTTTTCATAATTTGAGAACCGTTTACTAAGCGAATATTTCAAAAAAGACACGAACGAATGTCGTATTGCGTAATCTTAAAATTTTTGAATTCCTTCAATAACTCTTAAATCAACCGGTCCAGTCTGGAATTATTTTAACCCTATTGAATTCAGCTATAAGAACGGCATAACAAGAAACCTGTCGTGAAAAAAATTTCTTCTCGTATAACAGGTTATATAAAATTTCTTAACTAGTGGGTGAATGAAATGTCCTCGGGCTATTATCAGTTTCAAATGACCCCTCCTTCTCCCTGTAAGGACCTTCGCGTTGTCCCACTAATACGGTAGAGCTACAAATGTTGACGGAATTAAGAACGGTCGTCGCTGTTCTGAGCTTGTCCGCCCATCACTGCACGAAGTAGGATGAAATCTGTCAAAATTTATCTTTTGTTCAACAGTACTCCAACTCCATCTGCTGGCAGATAATGTTTCGACTCGTATTTCAATGTGTAGTATCAAGTCGATCCAGTATACTGGACGAGATCGCTGATGAGAGACACTCGAATATTATTTTTCTCTTCTTATGAACAACCTAATTATACTCGCTTGTATGTAAATGAAGTTGAAATTTCAGCTGACTTTATCAGGTTATGTTATGGCATCCCGGCAAATCGAGCTCGAGAAAAACGCTCCACCTCAAGACTAATGTTGGTGTGTGTAGCTTATCTTTAATATGCTGGAAACCAAAATTAGACGACTTTATTAATGACAGATTTTTATCAAAATATTTTCACCCGAAAGCCGTTAGACGAGTGATGATAATTTTCAAGTATTTTATTGACATTTGTTGCAGTCGCCATTTAAGCGTTACAACTGGCTCATTTAAAAGGGGACATCACTTTTGCAAGAAATGCATGCTGCAGACTTTTGGTATTGAGCAGGATGACATCGCATGACATTTAACTGATCATCCGAAGTTCAGCAAAGTGTTTGAGCGTAGTATACTTTGGTATGTTAACTG
The DNA here is from genome assembly GCF_054136105.1 of Typopeltis vanoorti. Taxonomy (NCBI): domain Eukaryota; kingdom Metazoa; phylum Arthropoda; class Arachnida; order Uropygi; family Thelyphonidae; genus Typopeltis; species Typopeltis vanoorti. The sequence goes on along the minus strand of NC_143549.1, from coordinate 190,154,808 downwards.
CGTGCATATGTGTGCGTTCTTCGGCCTGTTTGCCTATTTTGTAAGACAAAAGACGAGTTTTTTGTGTAACGAATTACGAGGGATTGTGTCTCCCTCGTAATTTCTTACAAATACTGAAGGATGAACAAATATTGCAGAGTGAAGTAATGAGCAATTAGGAAAGTCCCCTGTGAACTAAAATACGTATATTAGTTTATTGTAGGGAATGAAACCCATTTTGTTATTTTGGTGCTAAAACACACACACACACACACACACACACACACACACACACACACACACACACACACACACACACACAAACCATTTCTTCCCAACAAAAATAAAAAAAAGAAAAAGACATTTGAAGCAAAAGGAATTCCTCCTACCGGCAACTCCTGCACACATTTAAGCAGAAGACCGCTCAGCCAATTGAGGATAAGAAATGCGTTCGGAGATGGGAGAGCATCTAATATAGTTTCGCTAAAAATGCCACCTACAAGTTTCTTTCAGGACAGTCGTAGAATTCGTTGCCTTCTGGTTAGAGAACAAATACAGTTAAGAGAAATAATGCTCATCCCCTTTTAAAGGTGCAGAGAAGGGAATTATTTGTGGGGTTAAAATGAGAATTTCGTTTGACTTATCTCTTTATCCATCACTGTCCACCCTTAGGAGAGTTTTCGCAATTTGCTTAAAAGTGTGAGGATGAATTCATCAGTTCGACTCAGGGTTCGGTAATTTCGTTTACTGGCTGAAGTTCGGTCATGAAAAATTCATCGCGGAAAACTCATTATTGATCGAAATTAATGAGTGCCGCCTACATAACGCCACACCTGTCGGGCTCAGAATATTACTGTTCCAGAACTGGTTATCACCGGCTACACCGCGTAGCTGACGCTTTTCAGTCTATTGGCTGAAACAGAAGAAGGAACGTAAGCGAGGGCAGGGGTTCCAAAAGAAGCTAATATTTTCCCGTTGCAGAATAATGCGTTCGTATAAAAATCTTCGACTTAAAAAAAAAGAAAAAAGAAAGAAAAGAAATGCGACTTGCATATTTCAGAGGATTATTCCAAAGACGACTCGACCACTCGACTTCCAAGGATTGAGTCAACTTTGGACTCATTTGGACGTGGGCTGTTCTATATATGTATGGGTGTGGTTATTCAACTGAAAGTGAGGTAATCCCTCTTCTCATAGGGGGAGGTTGAAGGTTTTTTCCTCTCGGAAACTCAGGTTTCTAATCCCTGAAAACAAACGGACCAGAGAATACACGCAGTTTACAGAGAGAATTCCGTTCCATCAGTTGCCAGCCTGGTCAGCCTAGTAGTTTGTATTATATCGGCGAAGAAATTTTAGATACATTTCTTCGCCGATGTAAGACCGCTGCTCCGCTTATTGGACTTCTAAAAGTTCCATGTTTGGTCTCTAGATCAGGGTTTCCCGAGTATGTAAAAAGTAAATTTAAAAAATACAAAATGAGATACAAATAGAAGATAAAAATAAACTTTAGCTTGCCCGTGGTGATAAGTTTGCAACCTTTCGTGGGTGGAAGATACAGTAGAAACTCCGTTACAGTTTTGTAAAGAGGTGTTACAAAAATTCGTACGTTATATGCGTTCGTTTTTTGTGCCTAAAATACTATTCAAGAATTGAAAGACGTTTGCTTCCCAAATGGAGTCGAAATATAAGCGTGGAAATATGGGGGGGGGGGGGAGCTAAACACAAAGCATTAGTTGACGAAATCTCTCATTGCTGCCATTTACTTTATTACTAGCTAAGTTCATCCCACGTACTCACAGGTCGTACATGATAAGCAGCTTGTAAGTTTACGACAAATCATTCTTAAGTAGCGGCAAACCTTTAACCACCCACCTCTGATCCCATCTGACCTCATCGTCATTTTTTCGATACGTAATTTGTGATCAATCGCCATAGCAGGAAAACACATCATCTGTCTTGCTTGTTTCCGTTCTGGTGATGATTTATTTAAAATATCTGCATGGACCAGCGAGGGAACCTGTTTCGCTAATGGTTCAATTAATTCTGAAATAAAAGTTAAGAGAAGGAAATAATATTTTCCAGTTTCCTTCGCTTGGACTTATTTGGCGATGACCTGGACTATTGATGGATCGTTTGTTGTTTTCGCTGGTTCCTTCTTCGTGTTTATTGCTTCGAGGTTCGTTACTGGCGAAGTATATTTGGCCCAAGTAAAATTTGGCCATCTGATTGAGAGTAGTGAGGAAACGAAAAGTACGAGAGAAGTACTATTGACAGGAAATACTAAGTGATAACGAGGTGAGCAGTCCTGCAAGAAATTTGTCATTTTAGTATGTGAAATTACGAAAACATTTAGAGATTACAACCACCCCTCCTAGATTTTCTCGTAACAGAGCGGTAATAATAAAATAAAAATGAACCCCACAAATATTTCAATCCGGTTGCCCTCCCTAATCAAGTATGAATATTAAGACGAAAATAAGATTAGTTTCTTATTTGTCAGAGACTTATCCCGGAAGGAAAGCATTCTCCGTAACGGATACTTGCTGATGTTGGAAAATATTATCAACGGATGGGGGGGGGTTCTTTTGTTGTTTCTTGGTGAACGTGCAGTGCATTCATATCCTGGGTAGATTAAGTATTTTTATCTATTTTAATTAATTTAATTTTTTTTCGTGTTTTTTCATTTATTTCTTACCAGTCTGGAACCCCTGGTCTACAAATCCAACACGAAACTTTTTCAAGCCACTTCAGAGGATTTAATTTACTGAATAATCATAGACACGAGATTCCCCTCCCCCCGTTTCCCCAAGTAGAGATTGGCTTGTGCAATCTCACCAATTCACATTTCCATTCAAGTCTTTCTTAAAACTATCCAAATCCTCTTCTAATGTTTGTCCCTCCGATTTACCACTCGAGATTTTTATTCTGTCATTCTACATCCTAATAGAACGTCATTCAGCAAGTGCAACGGACTCCTACTATCTGAGCTGCTTGTCCCCCCGAACATAAATTTCAATTAAGTCTCTCTCTCTCTCTTTCCGTCTCCCATTAGCTAAACTCGGAGTACATCGCAGCTGACCAGTCGATTGCCGTAACTCTTACGATGGTCACAGTCCTTAGCAAACTTGTTGCATCCTCTTTGAACTGTTCTCTTAGTCTGACCAGAGGCTCTCATGAGGTTCTCATGACTTCGTGCAAGAGAAGATTTTTCTGTTTTGCCAGCTAAGAAAGCTGGTAGATCACTACTTAGAAATCAAATGAAAAACATACAGAATAGGCTTCGGAATTCATTCGGAACCTTTTCAAATGTTTCTGAAAATATTCTGAAATTTGAATATTTCTGATATCAGAATATTCTAAGTATTTTTAGAATTTCAAAACATCTAAGAATTCTGATTATTTTCAGAATTTCATAATGTTTCTGAATATTCTTGGAAATAATCGGAAACTTCGTTGTGCAAATCGGTAATAAATTAGCAGTTTACCTCGAGAGAATTCCTCCTTTAACAATTCGTTCCATGCAGATGGGCGCCATCTTGGCTATACTTGCGAGTCGTTTGTTTCACGTAGTTCATAATTAACTACGCTTGTTCTAAAACAAAGCAAAATGGACGTTTTTGCCTTGAAGTATGTTTTTTACACGCGTGAGCAAAAACTGGTAAACTAATCGGCACCATTAACTGCACTGTGGGTTAGAAAAAATGTCAGTCAAGTTAATGAGCCGAAGTTCATTGACGTTCTCTTGGGGCTTGATACTGTCGAAATTTCCACGAGTTTTTGTTCTTAAAGACGAAATGAGATGAATCGAAACTCTGTCTAGAGAATAAGATCTTTGAAAGCGGAAAGAAAATACCGAAACGAGAATCCTAAACTGATTAGAAAATCTCCTGCAGCGCAATAAACAATCGCCTTCGAATAGGAAAGCTCGTTCGAACATTCTCGTCTTCCTGCTTTTTGTATTTCTATAGCATGTTAAGAGTTTTTTCCTATCACTTAACGGAAGATCGAGCGAAAGGATCAGAAAGATGAAAACCGTCACAACTAAGCTTTTCACTATATAGTTTTTATATAAACAGTCTAAAAACTGTGCGAGACCTCTTCCGGAGGTCCTTCTCAACCGGTTTTCTATAAAATTTTTCGATACAATCAGAGCATGATGTCAAACGCATAATCTTTATGATAAACTTCAAGAAAACTTTGTGATGAATTCTAAGAACAGGTGAGGTATTCCAAAAATAGCTGATTAAACTATTGGATTTTTAAGATGCTTAAAACGAAGTAAGAAGACTCGATTGCAGCACCAAAAAGTGAAACCCATTCCAGAGAAGGAATCAAGATAGAGAGATAGAAAGAGAGAGACTGAAAGACTTGAATATTACAAAATTCATATCTTAATTTTCATTTAACTGACTGGAGTCTAAAGCAAAGGTCTGAAGCTAGGGACTCGGACCCCAGCTTCAATTGTGAAGGCCTTTCCTTGATGTGATTTTAACATTTGGATCGGAGAGTTGGGAAACTCCTGGTCTGAAGAGAGCGCGTCAGGCGTTTATCCCTCTTCTTTCAGATCTAGTTTTTTAGGGGAATAAATAAATAAAACCTTCAGCGAATAGGTAAAATGCAAATTTTTATTAAACTGACTTCTTTCTACAACAGCTGTCTTCCTTTATCATTTGCGAAATTGCTTTCTTAAACTTTTTTGCAGGTCATTATTCCTACCGGGAATTTTTACGAAGTTTCATAGCAGTTCCACGAAAAGAATGTTTTTATGTAGGACTGCCTAGTCTCTAAAAGTTCAAGACTTTAAGGTTTAGACCACGTCTCTATTAACCATAAGAATGATCCCTTAAAATATCGTAGGTTTATTGCGTTTACTACGACTGTGTTATTACTCCATACAATGGACAGATTGAAACAGCCGTTGAATAGCGTATTGAAAGAGCACGTCAGAGACATTGAGTAACAGACTCGACATCACAGTTCGTTTAAGTCACACACACACACACACACACACACACACACACACACACACACACACAGAGAAAGAGAGAGAGAGAGAGCATAGCGGACATGTTAATTTTCAAAATAGACCCAAGTTTTAATGCATTGATGTGGGGTGATGACTGAGCTACGTCGCAAGTGAAAGCACGCACCCATACATAATAACAGGGGACAGAAGGGTGTTTCAAGTTGTCAGAAACCTGCCTAATAACTCATTTGTTAATACCTCGTGTACTCTTTTGTATTAAACAACTTCCAGTGCAATTTCGTGCATCCGAAGAAGTGATAATAACGATGAACTCGCAGTACTTATATCAGTATTAATGATTAACTGATCTGCGTTTTCATAATGAAATTTTAATTAGAAAAATGAGTCTCCTCAATAATTTAGCCATTTTCTTCGTGGAAGAACAGACTGCAAATTGACAAGGGCCAAGCCTGCTGTATCATCATAATCGCAGTACTTTGAATTCAAAGGACTGCGACTCACGTTACCAACAGCAACCAGCCAAAGATTTACGAGCACAACCGAAAAAAATCCACTATTGGAAGCAACAGACAACCTTCCTGCCAGTTCCTTTTGTAGCCCATCAACATTTCATTTCCTGTTCCGCCGATTCTATTTATAACCTTATTTATTTCGCTGAAATGTCTGGCTGTTGTCCTTTTCGCTTACTGGAAGATTCCCAGTGAAGTTGTCGACACGGTGACGGCGTTCATCCTAGAGCCAATGGCAGTCGTTGGGGTGGTGCGAAGGTGTTTAAACTTTATCTTTCCGCGGATCAGTTGTTTATCCATTAGTCCTTCAAAAATCACGTAAAAATCCTCCGAATACTTTTCTCTCCAACCCCCCCCCCCTCGGACGCAGTAAACTTGCTTTCCGCAAACTGCCGCTTTCATTTCGTTGCACCTCTTCGTCGGCTGAGTGAGTTAATGCGACGTGTTTGATGGATCCAACGGTCGCGTCCAGAGGACCCTAAAGTGGAGCGGAGTGGATTACGAGCTTAGTGATTGGGGTCATAATAGCACCTGTGCCGCTCCCCTTCTCCGCAGGGAATGGGAAAGGAACCGTAATAGCTGCACGTTCACCACATTTTCGGTGTTTCTGTTCAGATGATGTGAAGGGCGTTTTGCTTGGACGCCACACTGTGACAGTAGTGTTCAGGGCGGCATCAATCTACCTGTTCGAAGTCGCTTTTGTGAGTTGCGCCGCACTACACTCGAGTGTTTTGCATTGTTTAGAGGTAAGATTTCCTTTCCTAACTCGGTCGGATGTCGACGATGCCTTCGGTTGGAAATACCTGCGTTCAGATCCCATCCAGTTCGCAAAAAAAGTTTTTTTTTTTTCCATTGGAGAGGGATGAGTTAATTAAGGGGTTTTCATCCCATAAAACAGTCGAATCGGCCAGACGAACACATGCAATTAACAGATATACTTCACTGGGTTATATAATGCACTCACAGCTTGGCTATTTGGCCGCGATTCCAAGAAACCATCAGATAAAATTCGGATTGAGCTGATCTGCTTCGCAATGTTCCCTGCAGTTGCCATTAAAAATGTTCCCATTTACAGTTTTCAGTTTGAATCTAACAATTTGATAATAATAAAAGCCATTAACTACGTTAACCAATGAGCTTGTTGTTTAACTGCTCGGTTGTTTACATGGGGGTTCCCGTACCAGCTGTTGCACTGAAGGTGCGCGGAGCATATGCCATTTTAGGCTTTATGGCTCACGTAAAACATCGGTTTGTAATTAAGCATTTCCGCCTGAAAATTGCTGAAAGGATTAAACGACCAGATCGCCATTACCAAAGGTTTCCGTCGTTAATTTAGAACCGCTGACCAGAAAGAAGACAGCCAATTAGTGACTCGTCACTCAAGCAAACTTGATTTTAGAATAAAATATTTGAGTAGCAAACTAAAGGAAAGCATGGATCGCCTTCATCGCAGTTCATACAGAGACGAAAAATCTTACTGAACACACACACGTTCCACAGCTATCACAATTGGATCGACATTGGGTGTCACTGGAAAGGAAGCGATGGGAAGAAATGGAAAATCTTTGAATTGAACGTGAGAAAGCACAGTCCATCTACTTACACAAAACACGAAGCTGCACAACAATACTGAAGAATAGTATGTTTATTAAAGTTGGCTTATTTAATTCTTCGTTATGAAAAAAAAAACTACTTCGTCGTTCACTAACTTCATTGCAGTCCAAGCTAAATCCCTCGTGGGTTTTTAACTGATTCTCTCCCTATCGAAGCCATAAAAACGTTAATATATTTGTGTAATCTTTCTTTTACTTGTGTTCCAAGTATTATACGCATTCAGTGCATCAAACCTAATTTACTATTATATTTTTATTCTTTTATTTATTATTTATTTTGTACTTCCCCACTGTTAATTTCCAATTTCTACTTCCAGTTCTTGTCTTGTTGGTTTCAGCAGTAAAAGGTGAGAACCAAAAAGTACCTCCAAACCGAAATGGGAAAACACTATTACAGCATATCCTTGTTATTTATAGGTGTGTGTGTGTGTGTGTGTGTTGTGTGTGTGTGTGTGTGTGTGTGTGTGTGATTTCTTTCTTTCTTTTTTTTCGTGCGTGTCCTAGACGTCTCTCCTTGTCATCTCTCCTTACCAGAGCATGGATATTTATTTTTATTTTCTGAATTTATTCATATTTTTGGTCATTATGTTTATGTTTGTCATTTCCCGAAGATGGATGGTCGGAGAACGCACTACCACTTCGGCAATACCTGTCTGCTGAAAGAGAAAACTAAAAATCGGCCCTAACGTGTTGAAAAAAAGGATTTATGTTTCTAGAGACGTAAAATGCTTTCAACTCTTCTCCCAGTGGAATAAATGCATCTGCTCTGAAGGGAAGAACTTATAAGCAGTACAAGGTTAACGCTTTTCTTGGTTGGAAGAGGGTTCACGAAGTTCAAATCATCGTTTACTCAGATGGGAATTCTGACAAAAATCTTCATGAATCCAGTTAGTCCACTTTTTATTTTATTTTACTAGTTCTAGAGTTCGATTCTTTGCAGTTTGATAAAAATGCTTGCTTTGTTGTGAAGTTTGTCTTCGAGAATTTGAAACAGCGAAATCAGCAGTGGCTGTGATGGCGAAAATCTCCTGAAATCAAAACCCCTGAAAAAGGGGAACTGAAATCTTAAAAACTACATTAGGAAATGAACTTTTATGTTGGATGCATAAAGACTCGAAAGAACGATGAAATTAAACTGCAGGCTGACTGGCCTTGTTGGCCGAGTTCAATAGAGTCTCCGTTCTCTAACTATTCGAGGTCTGAAGTGGTAACCCTTAATACTCCTGTACCTAAAGTCGCATTTAGTACAGGGGTATTAAGGTAACCCTTAATACCCCTGTACTAAATGCGACTGGTTTAACCTTACGCGGGTGGAAGCTTAAAATAAATATTCCATAATGCACAGGACTTCAGTTAAATATTTCAGTTACGAATTAAAGGAAAATGGGATCGACAGGAAAAATCGAGCGACGATTCTTATTCGACGCAGCATTTAAGCTAATTAGATGCATTTATATGCTTTATGATCTGTGGAATGAAACAACGGTGCTTCGCGAGTTTCATGAGTCAGTTGAATCATCTTTTCATTGGTTGTTTAGGATTCTGTAGCATCGGGAGGGTGCGCGCGCACACGCACACACACGTGTGTGTGTGTGTGTGTGTGTGTGTGTGTGTGTGTGTGTGTGTGTGTGTGTGTGTGTGTGTGTGTGTGTGTGTGTGTGTGTGTGTGTGTGTGTGTGTGTGAAAATCCATTGTTTTTCATCAGTTTATTGCAGGATATTCTCAACGAAAGCTTTCTGGTGCAACGAACTTCTTGAAGTTTGTAGCAGCCTCATGTTGTAGTCCAAGTCTTATTAAGCATTTATAAACAAGCAATCGAAGAAAGTTGTCTTCTTACTTTACAAACAGACTTTCCAGAATTGATTCTTGGGCGGTTCACCACTTTTATGTGATGTGGTTGACCTTCCATAGATTTCTTCGCCAGCAAGCTTTCGTGTACTTCTTTTCCCATTTCATTACAGCAATTGGGAGTTGGAACTTCTACCGAAAACACTTAAACGGGCGATGAACCCGAGGATCGAAAACTCGAATTCGGTTATCTGAAGTAAGCATGTGACTTTCTGCTGCTTCTGCAGGTGGCCATTGGATGGATACCCACATGTAATCGAAACAGCGCCTGAGTTCGAATCTTGTGTAGGACGTGAGAAACATTTAGAGGGGCTTTTCAGTCCTTTTGAATGTCTCGCTGGCTTGTTTCCAGGTCGTTACACTCACTTTATGATTTTATCTGCTCAGCATAATCCTAAAGCATAACAGTAGATAATCGTCTACATTACGTTCATTCTATCGATTATAAAATTAAAAACGAGCAAAAAAACTAAGATTTCTTTCTGCTCTGATAGTACAATATTTGATTGCATGCTCTAGGTATGACGTATTTCAACTGATTATATTAATGTTTTCTAAAAATTCAATTCCAATTCTGTAATTCTGTTAATGTCGTAATTAAGCATTTTCTCCATATATCGGCAATTTTTGTATAATTTTATATAAAAATGTAAAAAAATATTTAGAAAATATAAAAAATCCTCAGCCCACCCATAATACTAATGTAATATAATTTACATTTGTGGGAACCACATAAAAATAAATAAAGAAACATCAGCATTTAATTCGATTCTAGTCATCTAGTAGAGGGAACGTTTTCTAAATCTGTACTTATTTTTCAACGAAACTGCTGTTAGAGTGGGGGTGGGCGACCACTTTTTTTTTCGAAGTTACAGAAATAAAGAGGGAAGGAAAGAAATAAGTATAATGAGAAGTCTGTGGACAACTTCGCTGAATCGCAAATCCACCAGAAAGATTTGAGTGATCTTATCAGTATTAACTTGCATTTTAATGGCGGATTAGGATTAGGAACAGCAGGTCAAGCTGTTTCTTCATAATGATCGTGCAAGATTGATTGCAACTATAGTGATACGCTGTGAATCACTTAACTTCATTGATTCATCGGTTATTGTATTCGCATTGTATGATTATCTACACTCGGAATCTGGAAAGGACTGGTGGTAAAAAGTACTCTTGGGCTACAAAGTATTCCTCGAAATGCACAAAAAATATGCTACGCATTCTCTGATAAAGAAACATTACTTTAGTTTCGTGTATTTTTATTGTTGCCAAATATTACTGTCTTCGTTGTTGGCATCCCCAGCAAAAGCCGTTGTTACCATTTACCAATTTATTACGTCCTCATTATTGGTACACATTGGGAGAGGTTTCTATGATTAAGGCGCAGCAGAGAAAGCCAAGAGCTTTCGCATCACATCAAACCTGATGAGAAAAGCGATGGTTGCGTTTTTTTTATCTTTTAAAATGGAGAAGTGCGTGCTCGTGCTCGCTATTCAGGAGAAATAACTGAATATGGAGAACAATAATGTTCCTACCAGTTTACCGAAATTATTTTCTCGTTTGTTACATAAGAGAACTCAATTGTGTCGGAAGATCTGAATGAAACTCGCCGCGCAGTTTTATCTTTCTAATCTCTGCATTTCAATCTGCGGTTTCGATTATTGAAGAAAGTGGCGATTAACCGAGTTTTCACTTGGCAGAAATGAGGAGCGGACTCGGAGAGAAAATATCTTACAGATGCAGAGTTTGTTCTTCAGAACGATGGTACTGATACGCAGGCAGATAGCCGGAGTACCCCCATTAAAGAGAGGGGGGGGGTATCAGAAAGAAAATTACCTAAATAAAATCTAAGAGAAACTGCAAATGCCTCAATGGAGATGCATTCACATTATGAGTCCAAAGGAAATCCCTGAAACCAATCTCTTATAATTGCGCGCATTCTTTACTGTCTAAAATGAAAATCACATTTGAAGGAAATATTTTAATATTGGATTATTAATGTCTTCTCTTATGTCTATTACTTATAATTACTTATATCTTTATAAAGAAAGAAACACCCGGTTGGCCAGTGGATAGCTGAGAGAAGTGTGTGTGTGTGGGGGGGGGGGGGTGAAATAAGGCAACTCAGTTTAAAAGCCCTTTATTATTATTATTCAAATTCAAAAATTCCGTGTAATCTTCATTGTTAATATTAGAAGAACACGTGTTGTAAATGCAGATGCAAAAAAGTATTACTATCACAATTTTAATTCAAATGCAATGCAGAAAATGAATCACATATGCAGCACTGTGTGCTGAATTTTGTAAAAATTACAACTTGGAATGTCACTAAAGATGATTATTGTAATTGTGTAAATATTTTAGAAATCAATAAAATAAACAATTATAAAAAATTATTATTATTATTATTATTATTATTGATACACAGTCAAAACAAGATATCTTACAAACAGGAATTTGACTGGTGATTCAGAGCAATTCAGATTCTACCCGAGAATCTAAGAATAGTCCGTCAGGTAGCGTCGTAAAATATGGACTGTTCCCATAATGCTGTTTTTTGTAGGTCATATGGGGTCACTTCGTTCATGTTTATTTGCTGTAAATAGTTGGACAGCTTCTTTGAAGTTGCACCAAGTGCACCGATAACTATTCGGATGGCTTTGGTGTGTTTACGCCACAGCCGACCAACTTCGATTGCCAGATCTCGATATTTAGTAATTTTTTCCAGTTCTTTGTTGTTATCACTGGGTACTGCAATATCGATAATCCAAACCTGTCGATGTTCGATAATTGTGATGTCAGGTCTATTATGTTCCAAATGCCGATCAGTTTGTATTTTAAAGTCCCAGAGAATTTTTGCTGTTTCGTTTTCCAATGCTGTCTCTATTTTATGCTGCCACCAGTTTTCTGATGTAGGAAAGCCATATTTTTTTGCATACATGCCAGTGAATTATTTTGGCTACTTGATCATGGCGTATTTATAATCAGTTTGAGCTATCTTGCTGCAGACATCATTATTATTATTATTATTATTATTATTATTGGCACCGCGGCATGAACTCTAAAATTATTAAGATTCTCATTTATTCCTTTGCAGTACATGTAGCTATTATCAAATGGATTCGAATGTTTCGTCCTTTATGTTATAAGTGTTTTGTGTTTAGGTAGGATTCGAGTATTCAAAAGGAGACGCAGATCAGCAGTGTTGGATTCATATCGAATCACTTAATATTTTAATGCTTCGTCATCTTGCATAAAGATGATATTTTCAGGAAAAGACTTATAATTTTCTTATTTAAAAATGAGATTCAATGCGTATTGCGAATTAACTCTGTTCTGTGTGATCTCAATTTTGTAGTTCTACTTGATTTATTCATTGCAACAGCTGCCTGCTAGACTGAGCTATTAGCTTCCAACATATTCACTTCTTCAGACAAGTGATTTCCTTTTCTGTATTGCTTTTCCCACTGTTCTATTTTTGCTTTCTTCAGCTAGCTTTATTGTTCGAGAGAGAGAGAGAGAGAGAGAGAGAGACAGGTGTTTGTTGCAACTATTCCTGCTAATCCATCATAGTGAGCTGTTTTGCCAGCATTCCAAATTCTTTCCAGTCGTTTACTGTATTATTTCTGTCCTAATTCACCCTATAAACAGGTTTGTTCGTATCAACAAGGTCACTTGTGGTTTCTGCTCCAAGTGCTCTTGTCATAACTCTCGTAATCCTTTCAAAAAACCATCAAACCGTTCCCCTTTTGATGCGTCATCCAACCACTAGAGGTCATTGTTCGTTTCCTTGTCGACACGGCTTTTACAGCGATCTCTACCAACTACCGAATCACAGCTCTTTGCGATAGCTTCAAAGAGCGAGATCAAGTAGAACCAGACCTGAGGCGTGAACTGCCAAACTAAATCAATGGCAACGAGAACCCGACACTGTTTTTCACACAGTCAGGTGACAACAACGATTCTTTTATGAAAAGAAATATTGTGCACAATAGAAGCCCGTCCTTAAGGCCATTTCGCCGGTTTCTTGTTGGGTGATTGGAGAGCGAATAGGGAAAACCCCAACTACTTGTTCTCTATTCAAGCTGTGCTGATCCACCTAATGCAGGAGAAATAACAAGTTGGGCGGGTGTAAACTTGTCTTTACCAAACTTGTATTTCTTCTACTACATTAGGTGAATGGTCCTTTGATTTAATTAGTAAGCTCGCCTGATGTAAAAAGAGCTTGCCAATCTCTCATTTTATTCAAGATTATTTGTCATTAATAGATTTTTATTAAAATGTAAAATGATTCCTTACAGAGCTTAGTTGAGCTCTAGGATTACGTAGCATAGTGCATTTCAGTGGAAATTTTGATGCGGCAACTTATAGTTTGAACGCAACATAATTCAAAGCAGGAGAAATTGGGACACTTAAAAAAGAAACGTTAGAGACGTGTTGCTCTTCGCCTCTTTCAAGCAATGCTATTTGAAGGTTCTGTGTTCCAAGGGGCTTCGTTATCATGTGATCGACGAGCACCACATTTCCTTTATTTCATTACTTGGGTAATTACAGGGAAAATTCTATTCCCTTATAAAATCGTAGTATTCAATGAAATCTAAAATTAATATTAAATTCGGACTTCTATCGTTAAGAAGGAGATTCTATGATCTCCAAGTGTGAGGGATGTTAAGAAAGCAATACGTCTCCACATATAAGCGACATCGATGGTCTCACATATTTATTATATGAGCGCATGATTATCTCAATACCATCTTTGGATTCAACTCTGATTATTCGTGATTTTTTTTTTTTTTTTTTTAAGAAATGGAAGAAAGTCGGAAAGAGTAGCATATAAAATTAGACACAACTAAGGAAGTAAATAAAAGGATTCTCCAAAAAGCTTAAAATAAAGAGATGAATGTCTGTTCGCATTTGGGAAGCGTGCTGAAATATTTCTTTTGTATTTCCCCATTGAAAAAAAATAGAATGATATCAGTGGCATAAATTGAACTCAAACGCGCGACGTCTGAAAGCAAAAGCCAGTATAATTAACGGAAACGGAAACGCTGTTGTTGGTATATCATTGTTGTCTTGGAAACAGTACGTCACGTCCGTCTGTTGTTTCAAACGAAGCTTTTTTATTAGGTATGAGAAAAGAAACCGCACCTGTACTAGTCTATAGATTACACGTGTTCTTTAGTTGGAATGATCTCGGTTTCATTCGCATTATAATGCGACTAGAGCGACCTTTCGAAGGGTTTTTCCACTGAAGCCCAGTTAGGTGACCTTCTCTAAACACACACACACACACACACACACACACACAAGAGAATAAGAGAGATGCCGTGCGTAAGGGATGAGGTACCAAAATTATATTTTAAAAAGAAAAACATTGACAAGGTCACAGCACCCAAATTCTTTCATGAATGTGTGTTCATCGCTCTCTTTGCTGTTCTGACATGTTTGGTTTTGCTATTTCAGGTGCAAAGGGTTCTTCAAGCGGACCGTCCAGAACAAAAGGGTGTACACGTGCGTTGCAGATGGAAACTGTGAGATTACCAAAGCCCAAAGAAATCGATGTCAGTACTGCCGTTTCCAGAAGTGCCTCCGACAGGGGATGGTCCTTGCAGGTGAGATTATACTAAGCCATCAGCAAGTCTCCTCGCGTGTGTCAGATATTTTTCAGTCCTACACAGAAGCCAACATCCTCTGCCACCATACAGCCATGTCATAACAAAGACACCGACTCCCCTCCGTCTTTTGTCTTGTTTTTAAATGGAGAAAAGAGGGGGGGGGTAAATATCACTGTGAGGACAAAAGAAATCGAAAGACGTTTTTCAAAATATTTCATGCCTTTTCGATGTTTAATGAAAGATATTTCAAATTCTAAAAGAAACAACAGTCGGTGGGAGACCCCCCCGCCCCGTTTATTGCAGTGGCTTTAAAAGAGGTTCAGATTTGGTCTCTAGAATAGAGTTTCTGCGATTGTGTAACCCTTAGCTCATCCAGTGCACTAACACAAATGTAGTAATGGCTAACAGCCCTCTGTGGATGGAATTCACATAAAAAATAATAAATAAAATAAATAAATAGAAAGGAAAGCGTTGCTAATTGTACGCGATCACCAAAGAGTTTGTGATCGTGCAGAAGTTGTCATAATAACATTGTATTGATCATTATTAGACATTAACTTCTTAATTTAATATCCGTATAAATTCTTCAGTTGTTTTTTCCTCACTTCGGCGTATTAATGAAATGCATCAAATTTCGAGGCTTTCAATGCGATGTTTTTTTCACGGCGAACCAGATGACTACGGCATATATTAATTATCTTGTTTTCGTATTTACTTCAAATTTCTTAATTAACACCCGCTCTTTAAGCATTCTATCCATCTATCTCATGCATTTTCTATTCCCGGTCAGCTATAAATAGTTTCACTTTATTCTGTATCAATTATTTAAGATGCCGTCTGACCATGTCAATAATTGTTCTTGGGTATCTTTCAGCTCGCCATATAATTACAGGACTGATTAAGTCCACTCAGACATTTGAATTGGTGTATTCTTAACGCCAGATCTGTTAAAAGATAAATCACCTGTCTCGAAATGTCCGGATTGCAGCCTTTCGCTGTCAATACAACAAGCAGAACAGGTTTTAGCCAAGCAACGAGTGCATGTTTTTTGTTTGTTTGTTTGTTTGTTTAGGTTTCTCTTCGATACAAAAGTGTTGGCTTTATTTTACTTTTAAATTTCCATCATCGCATCTGACCTAATCAACGTTGCGTGTTCTAATAATTCATGGCTCAATGACTACCAAATTGGTTATTAGCAGTTAAATTAGCATCTTATTGTCATTATAAGATAATTCAAAACAATTTCCCATGCGAAAAATTTGTTGCACACAAACGACCGTTAAAACTATATACTGTGACCTTTGCCTAAGGTGAATACGTGTGAAATTTATAATAATAATAAAAAAAAAAAAAAACCGCGCTGATTTATACGAACGAGCGTGCCGAGTCATTTAAGCTATCGACTCATGCCTTAACTGACACATTCAATTGGTTTAAGCATTTCAGCAAATCGTAAATTGGATAAGTTGATGAACGGTTCGAACTCAGTTGAAATGAATTCACACACAATATCGACAATGAATAACAAATTTTAAAAATGCAGTAAATGGATGTATTTGCTAATGCTTCTACTGAAGGCGAAAAGTTATCGGATGCTTCCGTGATGTACCTTAATTCAGCGGTTGTCAATAACAGAAACGTCTGTAAAAGTCTCCCGGATCAATTGCAACTGTCAGAAGTGATCATTTTTGCATATCCACTTAGTTTTTCTTATTGGATTACTTCCTGGAGATTTGAATTAAATTATTTCTGCTCGCTTTTAGCGTCTGTTTATTGACTTTTTGTCGGTTTCGAGTTTTGACAAATTTACTTCCTGGTGGAAAAATTGCCTAGAACATGTACTGCTGCTTGGAACGTCAACCAATCTGCAAAATGTGAGCTCAGCTCTTCGGTGTTGTATCTGAATACACATCGTCTGAGTGCTAACATTTCGGTTTTTGAGTTTATTGACCTGTATGAAGACTGATCACATAAATAAACAAATAATATGATTACCATAAATAATAAAATGACAAATACCGTCGTGTCATTCAACAACATAAGCAAATTTTTCAAAAATGTTTTCTTTCACTGAAAATTTTGAGTGATTATCCTTTACTTAGATGTTAGCAGAAACATGACACACACACACACACACACACACACACACACACACACACACACACACACACACAAATTTAGAGGGCTTCGGCCCTTGATGTTCATGACGCACCTCTGTGCTATTTACTACGAATTCACTGCAACTATTAAATACGTAAATTCTTACAGAGGAGGGGGGAGGGGGGGAAAGACTGACTCACCCTTAACAGTTCCGGTATTTTTTTTTTTCTTTTTTCAAAGATACGATCATTGTAAGTATTTGATACTCCAGGACCCAACGCCTCTTCGGCGCTTGCTACTACCTTTGCATTCTAACACTAATGAGATGTGTCGTTGGCGAATGTCTTCTAAGGGAACATCGCTGTATGTTAGGTCTTGACCGCAACAGGAAGTCGATTGTGTCATTCGCTCACCATCTCTGGTTTCAAGCGTGCTCAATGGAACATTCGTTGAGAGAGTGTGAGGCTCATTGACGAAATGTGAGGCTCTTTAGTTCATGAACTGCAGTCGTCCACTTAAACACTACGGACATTATTTCTCAAGTCTACACATCCATCTGTCACTCTGTTTATGGAACTGCCTGAAATATCGGGGTGTTAATGCTGCGAGATCCCAGAACAGTTAAGAATTTATTTGAATCAACTGCCTTGTTCCAAATGTTCCACTGCTTGTTAAATATCTAATTTGAACTGCCTTAAGTTTTCGTCTTCTAAGACAATTTCATTGATTCAAATTTATGCTGGTCTTTCTCTGACGGTTTGGAAGTGAAAAGCCCACTCTTCTGCGAAATATTTACCTTCTCATCGTTCATAGTTGAAGCGGCATTTCGAATTGATTTCACTCACCTCTGAATGATGTCAAGTTCTTCCCTAATATGCTCCCTTTAAATAGGATACAACCATTGATGCCATCTGTTTACTTCGCTCCCCAAATTTTTCTCTGTGGTCTTTGATCAGGTGCTCTATTTCTAACCCAATTCTTGGATCCATAAGTTGAAATTGGTTCGAACACTGCCTTACATATTGCTAGCGTAGTGCTTTGAATAATTTCTCTCTTATTTTATATAAATTTATTGAGCTGACTTTTCACCATACGAGCTAGGCTTATTTTAATATTCATTTCCATGTTTAATTGCTCTCCTTCCATTCTGTCATCATTTGCTGTAAAAACTGCGGCTCGGTAGAAATGTGCTGCCTTGTCTACAGGTTCATCCATGGTGAGATGCACTCATTTTTTCCTTTGCTTTTTTCACTTTTGGTAATGAAAATCCTCTGAAAATGATCGTAGAGGAGTTTTTGATGAAAATGCCATCGGCGTACAACGGGGGGGGGATTTCCCCAATTTCTAAATTAATTTAAAAAAAAACTTGTATAAATATTCATTATGCGCGTTAGATTGTTCATTTCGAGATATTTCGAAAAATAAAAATACGTAATAAATAAAATAAACGAATAGGCCTAAGTTCGATTCTCGTCGCGACGGGGGGAATCTTTATCTGGACGATTCAATCGAAGGTGAGTTAGCCGATCTCATACGGAGGGAGCAGGGTTTTTTCTCCCGCATACAGACAAATCGGCCCTTCAGAACACACGCAATTTACAGACAAAAAATACTGGAAGTGGTGGTGGAGGTGGGCGTTGATGGAGATGATTCGTAGTAGAGGTTCGGTGTAGTGGTTGAGACAGTTGTAGGTGTCCTCCCGCGATGAGTCTTTGGACTCCTTGGAGGTATCAGGAATAATAATAATAATAAGAGAGTAAATCATATTTTTTCGCGAAAATAGCAAATTGAATTATAATCCCGTTAGTAATACGAAAATAAAAATTCTATAAAATATAAAACATCTGCGTAGCCTTTCTAGACAAGATTTGGGTTTCTAACCAACCATCATCCGTTTCGACCTTTAAATACACACAAGTATATGTTAAAAACTACTCGTTATGTTTACGAACATTGTTTTTGTCTATTATACTGCATGCGATCAAGATTAGCCAATTTTGCTAAGGATCAGGCAGACTGCCTTTTATCGAGCACATCAGAACGATTGCGAGTGGGAAACAGGCTGCCTACCGATTTCCAAAAATATAGAACGAGGGCGTATCGCACGCTTCCCCTGAGAAATTAAATGAAAATATAAATAAATAAATGGGAATTTGTTAATTTATTTTTAAAATGTTTTGTTCTTTCTGTCTAATAATGCATTATGAAATTATTTAGAAAATAAAAAATAAAGCTTTTCGAGAACCTTGGGTGTAAAGGAGACTCGTGACGCTACTGAGTTAACACGGGCGACGAAAAGAATTATGAAACTGAAACACAATCGGATGACTAATGTTTGAAACTTGCAGTGTCGTGCTGAGAATAGCTCTTGTTCGGTTGAAATAATAGAACCAAAACAGAAACCAACTGTATGCTGGGCAGAGCGCTTTTGTTTTGTATCTCTGGTGCCAAAACGATTTCACAAATGCCTTTTGTGTGAAGGCAAAGACTTTAGCTGTCGACAGTTGCTCTGTCTGAGGAGAAGAGTTGCAATCAACACGGGACTTGTTGAGCTGACTGGCCACTCGCTGGGTTTGTTTGTGTCTATGGGGGGGGGGGATTAAGATCAACGCAATCAGAAGACTTATACATGAATTCAATTAGTTTTTATTAATAATAGGATGGTGAATTTAAAATAAAAATATTTATCGAAGATTCTAAAATTATTTCCCCATTTTCATGAGTGATTTTAATATTTGATTACATACCTCAAAGGATGTTATAAATGCTACTAATAATTGTTTTTTAAAGAAGTGCGGGAATTTTTTTTATCATCTCCTGTTTAGAAAAGAGAGAGAGAGATTAAAAGATTAATTTAAAAGATCTATTAAGATTAGAAATAAAAACGCTACATATAGAAATAGGATGAAGTGTGCACTTCAATGCCATTTTGACTTACTAAAATGAATTATGCCTGCATAATATTATACTCCCGAATGGTCGATTGACTGCTCCGAATGAAAAAATATTGGAAGCATCTAAGGATCTTTGTGGATCCTTAGATGCTTCCACAAAGGATAGGAATACGAAGTCATGTACAGTTATGTCGACAAGAAATGTATGTGTTTTCATCATAGATGACTAAATAAGTGTGTTCCCTTAAAAATATGCAGAAATGCAGAACGCAAAAAATGTTTTATCGCTGGAATATTTCTTAAGAAAACTCTCAGTGACTCGGGACAGTTTTAGTTCTCTCTGGATTCCCCATTCAGTTATGGGAGAATATTAACATTCTTAGATGCATTAATACAACGATGTCGCAAGGTCAGTTAATGCAGCAATGCTTCAACATATCGAGCTTATAAGCGGGTTGACTAATTGCGAGTGCACAAAGCAGGCATTCGCGGTGCCAGATAGTTTAATTCTGCCACAGGATGTGTTGAAAGAACAGATGGAAGGGGTGGTTTTTCTGCTCTGGCACCTCTTTCTTTTGCACGAATCTTTGTATGCCCTTTAAAAAAGTACTTAAGTGTGTGTGTGTGGGTGTGTGGGTGTGTGTTTGTGTGTGTGTGTGTGTGTGAGAGAGAGAGAGAGAGAGAGAGAGAGCCTGCAATGGCTAGACTGTGAAAAACTCTAAAGAGCCGCCTACTCCAACTGTGTCTTTTTTAGAGTTAATGGCCGCTCCATCTGCATTACGATTACAACACCGCGTAGGAAACCAAGTTACCGTCCTGTAAGCAAAATGGGGATGCTATAAGTCTTTGTGATTGAATAACTCGGTCAGAACGTGCGCAGGACGAAGGCCGGGTAGTAGTTTTACGACATACACTCACGGCTACAAAAATACTAATCTTGATAATGTAATAGAAATTATGAAGTGCTTGTTCCGATGCAAAATTGATTTTTATAACCATAACTAGAAAGAAAACTATTCACTTTCATAAATGGCGTTATGCATTTATCATCATAACGCTAATTACGGGTATGGACCATATTGGTCTGTTCCGGTCTCATTATCCACCCAATATCCTATTTTGAGGTCTACCCTGTTTCCAGTCGGCTTATATTTTAGTATTTGTTTTGGATGTCGGGTGTTGGCCATTTGGTGTTCAATCCATTTTTGTTTGTATTTGTTTACTTTTTCTTGTATTGATTTTATTTTTAGTTATTTTAAAATGTCTTCGTTCCCTTTTTGGTTTAATAATGTGTATTTTGCAGTTCTTCTCATAAATCTCATTTCACTCGTTTGTTTATTGCCCAAATTTCACTGCCATATAATAACGTGGACACTGCTAAAGTATTGGATATTTTCAAGCGTGTTTCTTCTTGAACTATGTTTGGGTTGAGCGTTCTATTTATGAGGCCTAAAATCTGTAAAAAGTTTTGAAGTTTTTAATTTTATGTCTTTCTCCTTCACATGATATTTCACATCCAAGATGACTGAAAGTCTCTATTATTTTATTATTAATAACTATTTTGCTTCTAACTGGAGTTTGTCCACAAAATGCCATTGTTTTAGTTTTATTCATGGAAATTTTCATTCCAAACTGTTCTACTATAATGTTTAAATTGTATATTGCTCTTTGTAAATTGTTTTCCTTATCTGATATTATTATTACCCGATCATCTGCAAATAATACTGTATTTATTTTGTTATTCCGGGAAATTTCTATACCTTGATTGTTTAAGGTATTCCACTGTATTAATATTTCATTAATGTAAATATTGAAAAGTTTGGAGACAGAGGACATCATTCTCTTACTCCTCGGTTTATAGATTGCTTTTCAGACAACTTTTCATTTATTTTTATTTCATTATCTTTATATATATTCAATATTGCATGTAGTAAAATACTAGGTATATTTATTCTTTGTAATGTATCAAACAGTTTATATATTTTTACTTCGTCAAATGCTTTTTCGTAATCTATAAACTAAAGATGACTTTTCAAATTAAATTCTCTTCTTTTTTCTAAAAGTAGTTTTAAACACAGAAAGCTGCATCCTTTTCTAAATCCATTTTGACATTCTAATAATATTTTTTCACTGTATATTTTTAGTTTTTCATTAAGTATTCTGCCATATATTTTGTAGCATGTATTCAATAAACTAATACCTCTGTAGTTAGCAGGTTTTGTTTTATCCCCTTTTTTAAATATAGGTATTACTATGCTTGTATTCCATTCTATTGTCTATTTGTATATATTTTATTTAAAAATTTTATTAATCTTTGATGAAATTTTTTTCCAGCAAATTTATACAGTTCGGAGTTTATCCCATCTTCTCCTGCTGATTTGCCTTATTTTTATTTTATTTAGGTTGTCCTTTAATTCTTTCATTGTTATCATGTCATTTAAGGTATTTTGTAAGTTTCTGGTGTAATTGTTTTTGATGCCAGTATTATCCGTCCAAAGATCTGAAAAGTAATCCAAGAATTCTTTTACATCGATTTCACAATTTATATTTGCAGTTTCTTTTATATCTGCATTCAAGTATTTTAGTATTCTATACGCATTGGGTCTTATTTTGTACATGTCATTTTTTTAGATACGATGCCAATTTTTCCCAGCTTTCTCTCTTTCTGGTTTCTCTTTTGGCTATTACTCGTCTTTTTTTATTTTCAATTCAATTTCTTGTTTTTTTTTTGCTACTTAACTGATCTTTTAAAAGCCAGCTTTTTATTTTCAATTATTGTTCCTAGACTTCCATATGCTGCTGATGCGATAATTTCTTTTATATTATTCCATTCTTTCTCAATGTCTTCATTTTCTTGTATTTTTTCCTAAGTAGTTGTTAAACCTCTGTTGGTATAAATTTCTTATACTTGAATCAATTAGTAGTCTTCCTTTGTAATTAGATTTTGTTTCTCTAGTTTGATTATTATTATTATTATTTATTTATTTATTTATTTTGTATTTTTTCTGGCCAGTTCGGTGGAAATCTTAGTTTTGCCTGTACTAAATAGTGATCTGTGTCAATTTCTAGCCCTCTTCTAACTTTAACGTCTAGGAAGAGGTTTGCTGCTTTTTCATTTGCTATAAAGTAGTCTATGATTGATTTTTGTCCTCTTGCACACCACGTATATTTATGTATATTTTTATGTTTTTAAAATGCATTCATTATTTTTAAATTATTATGTATTGTATAATCAATGAGTCGCTTTCCATTTTTGTTTATTGGTTCTCCAAATTTTTGTAATTATTATTAATTTTTTTCATTCCTATTCTGGCATTAAGATCTCTGGCTATAATTATATGATCTGTTTTATTTAATTTTTCATATATTCCTTGTAACTCTTCGTGAAAGTAATCATTTTCTTCTTCTTTTCCTTCTTCAGGGGCATACACTCCCACAACTGTTAAATTTTCTTTATTTAATTTTAATCGCACTTCTAATATTCCAGTATGTATAATGAGTTATTTGCTTTAATTGATTTGTGGATCCAAATCATTACACCAGCTTTTGCATGTATTTGTTGGTCCACTCCACTCCACTCTATATGATATTGTAGTTAGCTGTTTCTTTTGTTTAGCCTTTTTTAGTGGTCACCCCCCCCTCGCACTCGAATTGCTCTAATAGCACTGGGAGGGGGGGAGTCTCCAGATATGATATACCAAGTGTATATTGTACGAAGTAAGGTCAGGTGTAGCTTGGGTATCTCGGGTTTGCCATGCCCGTACTCGCCAATGTGAGCCCCTGCATTTATAAATGCGCTAATTGACATTTCATTTGTGGAAATACTTAGAAGTAACATAATTAACATAACTTGTGATTCGCAGCAAAATTTTTCTTCCTCTTCTTTCCAAAAAAATCTCGAATTTTTGGAATTTTTCAGATATGATCATAATGGTGATACATTTAGGTGCTGTTATGTAATAAATTATTCATAGAATATAAACCAAATTACGTTAAAAGCATCCATTAAAATTATCCAATGTAATTCAGTATACACTGATTCCTTGAGATTCCATGGATTCAACAATCTGAATAGGGAATTATAACAACTTTAAATTAGCATCACTTCATATAAGCCATACCCATGGCTTTTCCTTTTAAATTAAGCCATTAATGGGTTAGCCTCGCCATGTAAAATGAAGAAGGTTATCCCAAGTGTAAATTATGTACTTGTTGACGTATAAATAAACTGACTCAAGTTTATGTTAGGTTCAGCATATGAAAAACAATAGGAATATTTGGCGTACCCACTGGAGTATACAAAACTCTCAATTTGGGGATTACGGACGTTAAGCTGATAGGAGTTGATTGTTTCTTTCAATATAAATTTTAACCTGTTGTGTATGAATGTGGGGGTGGGTATGAGTGCTTGCATATCCCGGAAAACTGGATCTCCTCTTAAGAAACCCAGGGGGGTCAGTGGGAATCACTTTCTCCCTGCTGGTATTTTGAAACTCAACCTACGCTGGAAAAATATTTGTGTTTCAGGTTACGGCAAACAACTTACAACCCGTTTTACCACCTTCGGTAGCACTGCCAGTGAATTCTTGTACTTCTGAGGTTGCAACCGTTTCAATTGTTATGCAAAATATAATTAATAGAATCGAGCCCTGACCCAGCTGACAGGATCAAATGAAGACGTTTAAAAGGGAGGGGGGGTATGTAATTTATGCTTCTTGATCATTTGAGCATGTTTACTACGTGGGGAGTGAGCATTATAATAATGATGATGAAAGAAATTTACTCTTGCGTGGGCTCATTCGCACAAATAAATGCTTCAATGTCAATATAAGAAATCAGTGACGAAATAACTGTGCGTGTGTTATCATTGGAATTTTTTTGCTGTTTCCATGGTTATATTTATCTTGTTTTATTTATTTATTTTTTGCACAATTCCATGGCGGCAAATTGATTACCAAGGTAGGTAAAAACCGGTTACGAGAGGATCAGGGTACAAAAATAAAAGGCTTAACAAGATCTCAAGAATTAATACAATATCTGAAATTCATCGCACGCAAAACAAACTGCGTCGAAATCAGTTTTAGAAAACTGGTTCTAAAGAGATCAAGGTGAATGCGAGGAATTTGAAAGATATTGGACATATTTATGTGAGAGTAAAATTAATTAATTAGTTAATATTAATGCGCTTGAGTAATTAATGCGCTTAACGCAAAACACACATTTTTTATTGGTAAGTAATCTTGGAACCAGTTTCTGTTCATAAAACATCTTGGAGAAGCCTTTGATCTGATAGAATTTTAACCTCGAAATCTTAACCTCTGGTTTCGAAAATTATAATGGATGACAGAATAATCTTAAAGAGAATGAAAGAGAGAGAGAGAGAGAGACTCTTGAAGTTGATATAAAAATTCCATTTCTGGACTCAGTCCAGAAATGGTCATATTAGCCCAGCAACATTTGCAATTCAGGCGAACCAATAACAGAGCTCTTTGTAAAAGCATCCCCACCCCCGCCCACAGACGAACATTCATTAATCATATGGAATTCTTTTGATTAATTCTGTTAAACAGGATTTTTTGTGCATCTAATTGTATTGATCATTTGCTAGAGTGGCTGTGAATCAAATACGAGCCGAGATCGCACATCTCTAATCGATAACTAAGAATGCGTATTAATCCGAGCAGCAAACAGTATTCGCGGAATGTGATATTAAACAGACCCAGAGAGAGAGTTTTGGCCATTTTTCATCGTCGTTGTGAACAACTCCTAAACACTGATATAATTGGCACTGCATACCCATCGGTTGTGCTTGCTATGATATTTTCTTCAGAATTCCAGTTACCAGCGTTTTATTTTTCCAGAGTCAGTAAAATTAAATCCGAGATTGGGTTAATAGACTCTTGTGACCTAACGTCTATTCAACCAGATACCTGAGCGTCATCCGTTGCTAGGCGACCAGAATGTAGTCGTATATCTGGTTGCAAACGGCTTATTTTGCGTCAGTAAAAGTGAAAAAAATATAAGAGGCGGAAGAATGGAGCGCAGCATTATCCACATTTAAAATATTCTGTTTACTACACATGTCGTGTCTCTGATGTAACTGAGCATAATAATTACACGTCCTTTATTTTGTAAATGTTGACCCCCATTGACCTAATTATAGAGCTAAATGTTTTGTATACTTGTCAATTACTCCTTTTTCAGATGCGGAAGTTTTCTTTTAGTATTTTAAAGGCACAAAAAGAAACTTCTGATTACAAAATATTTCTTGGAGAATTAACGAGCAGAAATGAAGCAGGAACAGCCTCAACGCTTACTTGCTAATGAAGTAAGATGATGACGTATTTCCAGACCATTTTTTTTCAAGGAAATCTAGACTCCGGGATTGAGGGGATCACAGTTATCTCTGTGTACGCTCGCGATCTTCCTATTTCAAAATGGGAAGCAAAAGGGTGCTGTTAATAAACTAAAATACGTTTGCGTTGTTACTTGACCTTCCACGATAGAGGAAAGGCACTCCTAAGTGTAACGGAAGTGTTCGGATGGAAGAGAAGGGGAATGATCTCAGAGAACTTGCCGAGCATTTGGATTAAAGAACAAATGCAGGTTCGTGTGGAGAAAATACAGAAAAGGGAAATTCCTGCTACTCACCGTCACCAACGGAAGAAAAGTATGAATCGTTTCCTAGTCACTCCGCTGCAGTCAAGGAAGACATACGGGAAGAACCTCTAGTTTGAGATTTTCCGTTGATGGCCACGTTCTATGTGGTTGCGATGAACGGAGGCTGGATAAATGGCGAGATTCGTGCTTGGAGAAAATAGATCTAGAGCTCAATTGTAGGGGGGAGAGAGAGAGAGAGAGAGAGAGCGAATTCTGAAAGGGCGAGAACGACCGACTTTCTTTAAAATTTAAATCATTTAGATTTTATCTAAATTAAATTTAGATCATATTTAAAAAATGATCTTTCGAAGTGATTTAAAAATTAACCAGAAACAACAAAAAAAAATAATCTAAATCATAACTTGCCGATGCTAAATTAATGCGTATTCTTATTTTATTAAAAAATTTCCCATTCTACTGAAAAATTCATTCCATTTTCCCTTTATTCCAATCACATTTTGAAAGAAGCGTAACTAACAGCAGAAAAAGTAAAATGTGAAGCTAAAGCAGACAATTTTGTAGCAACTGTGCTTCGGCCATATTGGCAGAGAATAAACAAATAAGAAACGAACGATTGCTGGCATTAATTTCCAATACGAATTTTTAAAAAATATGGGATTAGAAAAGCGAAAATTATGAGCGGAAATTAAGAATAAAAATCGGAATCTACTTTCAAAGTACAGTTCTTATAAGATGTGATTGGTCGAAATTAATTAATGCAACTTATAAATTATGTAACAAATGTAAATAAATCTAATGAATTCAAACTTAATCGTACTAAATAAATCCAATGAATTTATAAGGAATCTAAAGAAATAAATCAAATAAATAATTAGAGATTAGAAAGGTTGTAATAATAAATACCAAAACATAAATTCAGCTTCAGCACAACACAAGTTAATAACAACTTCAGCACAACACAAGTGACAAGTTAATAACAGGGCCGTGTGTGTGTGTGTGTGTGTGTGTGTTATTAAAAACCTTGTAGTTATTAGCCGGCCTGAAAGAGGACTCTTCAGATTTGATCTGTCGTTTCTACAGCCATTAAAAAATAGCACATTAAGACGAAATCTCCTTCGCAGTAGAAAATACTTCGATGAATAAGAAATGCGTTTTCTTTTAAATGAAAGGGGGGAAATATAAAATCTTGAGGCGTAACAAAATAGCTACGAAATAAAGCACAAGGAAACGTTCTTGAGCGATGGCACCACTTGTCTACGTTTACGGGATATAAGAAATGTATTATTAACGAATGCCACAATTTGGCGTGCTGGATGACTGCGAGGCGGGGGTGGAAAGCAACCTCAGCTCAGAAGGGAAATGCCTCACTCCACGTGGCCTTGTCCTCGCTTTTTTTTTTTTTTTTTTAATGATGTTTGAGAACTCTAAGGCTTCCCGCGCCTCTCATTGTCGACCTTGACCCGCATCACTCGTATACATACCCGAAGGGTTTGGTGGTCGCATTTTTTAAGTTGAACGGTAAGCCTTGGGGAGAATTTAAAAAAAAATTCACTGCCAGCATTGCTTTAGCGAAAAAAACAAAACTTTTTTTTGTGTTTGCAAATGTTTACATTTTGTATAATGTAAACTATAAATAACGAAGACGTTTTCCCCCACTTTATATTCTTAGGGAGAATTTTCAAACACTACCCGAATGAAAGTACAGATATCTAATCAATCAATTCGACTCTGGAGAAAGAATTAGTTTCAGTTGTAATAATAATAATAATAATAAAATCTTAAAATGCGTTCTTCAACCGATGTTCAACATGTTTTTTTTTTTGTATTTTATTTTTTATTTGAATTCCACCCAAGAAAGGCTATAATCCATAGTTAGCCTATAGTCTATAATGTTAGCCTATAGGGAGGACTTAGAATAATGTGGAACGTGTTTGTTATCGTGGAGAGAACAAACATAGAATGGAATGCTTTTTTTTTCCGTCTTCATTCTTCCGATAAGCCAAGTGGTATCTCAAACTGAGCGATGAGAGTCATCTCCCCCGCGAAGACTCCAATATACCATTAAAGTTCCCTTTAAATATTCTTATGATATCAAAATCTCTCCAAAATGGTTCGTGTTAAACATACTAAAGCCGGACTAAGGTACCAGGTATACCCGCCCCATTCCCTGGTATTAGATTCGCCAAAAATACGGACGAGTAACTAACCATGTTCAACTCAACCAATTTTTAGTGAAGCGAAGAATTTTTAGCCTTTTTGCCGTTCCTGCATTTACGAAAAATGCACAGAACTCGTGTTTGCCACCCCGTTAACAGTTATTTCTTATAATATTTGTTACTGACAAGAATGCCGTGAGAATTCAAATACAGAAGAAAAATCTCTGAACGTTGTTTCTAACTATCTCGTTTGATTGGTGAAGTCTGAATAAACATTTAAAATTTTCATTCATAAATCGATCAACAGAATTCTAAATTACTGCACAATTTTAAAATTACTTTTAATTAAAATTATGTGGTTTTGTTTTTAATTAGTTTTTATGGAAGCGCATCCTTCCACATGGGCAACTCCTGTACTTGATACACTTTATCATTTCATGTTACTGATTCAGAATAATGTAATTTGTATAATTAACGATTTTCTTATTTGCAGCCGTCAGAGAAGATAGAATGCCCGGTGGGAGAAATTCAGGAGCAGTCTACAATCTTTACAAGGTATAGTCGACGTATTTTTTTTCAAACAAAAAACAGCAATGTGTTTCTTTTTTAAAAAAATACAGATTCTATTAAGGATATACTGTGTTATGTGTGTGTGTGTGTGTGTGTGTGTGTGTGTGTGTGTGTACTTGTTTCACTATGGAAAACCAATGGTATTCATTAGAAAAACAATTGGAACCTTGAGATCAGGCCTGAAGAAGTTTTTTTAATTTATATTTATTCTAGTAGTTTCCTAATATGTTTGGATCATTATGTGAAGTGAATTTTTTTGTCTAAAATTCCTTTGCTTTTAGATCGATGTTCTTCATGATGTTCACTTTACATGGACGGATTACACAGAGGTTGCAGTAATAAATTTGAATTAAAGAATGAAATATCATTTAAATGTTGAAAATAGCATCATCTATCAAGGAACTGATTTTTAACAAAGTATAAAATTCGATGATTTTTTTGTTTCCGAAATTAAAAATACCTTTTACATTTATATTGCAAAGTGCTTGTGTTAAGCATAAAATTTACGGCTAAATGTGTCCTCCAAAAGATGCAACTATGCTATATGACGTCATACCTACCTGAAAAAAAAAAAAAAAAACAGTAATACTTTGAGAGACGCTGTTTTTCATGGGAAAGCCTTATCATTACATCTCCCTTCATTTATTTTTACTACCGTTCGAACTTGGAAAGGTAATCCGCGAAACACCCATGAAGTGTTAGCCTTTGAACTCTTTTTGTCTTAGGATAAGTTTTTGCGACCTTTTTTGCAATCCCCATTTAAGCAACCCTTCCTTGTAAACAGAACTTATTTAAAGCAAGGCCATCGTGAATCGTTCAAGGCACTCAGCATGTCCTTCGTACGTACGATGCTTGGAATTCCCCAAGGATCTATTGTCTATCCCGAGAAACCGCGTGTGACCTAAAAAAGCGCAGCATCAGTTGCTGAACTAAGTTAATGTGTCTCAAGGATGAAAACGTAAGAAATCAATTTGTCGGAAGAGTCTTTGAAAAGGTAAAAAAAGCTAAAAAACGATGAATATTTGCCACATCGAGTAGGGCACAAACCGTTCAAGCTGCGATTTATCGCTTCTGTCGGGTTTTTCTGAACTGGCAATTAAAATATGAATACAGCACAGTTTCTTCGAAGAAGAAGAAAATACATTCAAAGATTAAGAAATATTATAAGAAATATAATACATATAAGAAATATAGAAATATCAGGAGGCAATAATACCACCCATTAAGAAATAATCCCCTCATGATTTTCAATTCGAATTACAAGTAAACCATGCTTATTTTAAAAATGTGGATCCCGTAGTAAAAATAAGAGAGATTTTTCTAATTATTATTATTATTACAGTCCTACTTCTCTGAAAGACTGTGAACCTATCGTGCATTAGTATCGTGGATAGACAGAGTGAGATATTTTGGAAACCAACGAGATATGGTCTTTAGAGAAAGGTTGCGCAATTGTTTTAAACCTTTATTAATTAGAGCAGTAGTTTCACATCGGATGATTAAAATCATCTAACAGTTGAAAACGTTCAAAAAATATCCATGCCATAGTGAATTAATTCTTCTTCTTCTCATCAAGGATTAAGCATTTGTCAGTTCCGGCTTCACTGATATTTCGATTTTGTAGCTGCTCTCTCTCTCTCTCTCTGTCTGTCTTTGGTCCATAATTACACACTTCTTCCGTCCTATATAAATCCTCTTTCCATTTCTCTCTATATTGTTTGATTTTTCCTTTACGTTGTGAACACCCATTTCTCTTCTGATCTATTTTTATGTGGTCTTCTGTGCTTAGCTCAGTTGGTACAGACGAAACGAACCTTTTGGTTGGAAAGACCAGAGTTGCAATCCCGTCTACGACACGGGGAATCTTTATCATGTCTTTTCAATCAAGTGGTGAATTAGTACGGTGGCGAATGGTTTCCCCCTCCGGGTATTTTGTCCCAGAAAATAGGCAAACAGCCCACCCAGTGAACACACGAGTGAATACACGAGTGAATGCTTTCCCTTAGGGGATGCAGCAGAGAATGGCAAGACGGTTGTATTAATCATCTAAAAGTCCTAATTAGGGGACTCTCCCCGTCTTGGATGGATGAGAAATGGATGGGATGGAATTTTGTGCATCCTTTAATTGTTCTTAAAATCTCATCTCTGCATTTTATCTTCCTCTTTCTTTGTTTCTGAACTACACAGTAGAGTGGTAGCGACCATCACTTGTTAAAATTTCAGTTCGATTTGTCATCTTATTTTTTATTTAGCGACCTTTTAATTGTTCTTCCAGAGATTTTCTGAAATTTCTTCTTTTTTTTTTTTCATCTATATCTTTATTTTTTAGATAGGTTATTATGCAATCTAAAAAATTAAACTCTGTCATCTGTGTCATCTATTATTTTATCTTCTGTAACTATTTTCGATGTTCTATGATTTCCACCTTTCATGGCTTTCGTTTGTTTTTTGCGAAATTTCGAAATTGTTATTTTGTTTAAAAGTGATTTTGGAAGGCCATTTTCATTGATATAATCCGATCACCTGCTTACAGTATTGTATCGATGATAGACTTCTGGTTAACTGAATACCTTTTTTTTTTTCTTTTCTTATATTTTAATAATTTTCTCAATAATAGTGTTCGAAATAAACTACATCGCTGTCTTACACCTTGATTAACTTCGATTCTTCTGTTAATTTATTACCCATTTGTAACTTTATTTTTGTATCTTTATATAAACTTTGTGTAGCTTGTACTAAACGTACTTGTTTTGTTTTTTTTTCATACATTTTCGCTGTGCATTTTATCAAAAGCTTTCTCATAACCCACAAAGGAGTCTCTAAATTCAATGTTTGTCTTTTTTCAATCGTTTGTTTTAACATCTTGTCAATACACACGATCTTTCATGTGTGAAACAATTTTTTTCATCTGAGAGTAGATTTTTAAAATTTGTTTTATTCAGAAAGTTACTTCGTAACCTGTATTTAATAAGTTCATTCTTCTTAATTTCCATAATCATTTGTCTACTTTCTTAAATAAAGATGCAACCTCTTAGCCAATCTGATGGAACTTCGTATTTCCTCCAACAGTAAAGTATTAACTTTAAGAATCTGTGATGTATTTCAACCAGTTGGGTTTCTATTTTTTCGAAGCTTCTTTCAGTTCTTCCAGTACTGATTTTTTCATTATTGCTTTCTCTCCGTAAATTTGGGTCATCCCGTAAATTCTACTTCATCCCGTAAATTCTTATACTGCTCCATCCATCGTTTCCTCTTGTATTATGTTATCTCTTTCTTCGTTGTTCAATTTCCTTAATATTCTGAGGCTTGTCTTCCGTGTTCTTCTGTTTTATTTATAAATCTTTCCCAGGAATCCTGCTGAGTTTTCTTTATTATGATTTTAGTTTTTTTTTCCCTTTTGTTTTTCGCATATTTCTTCTGTTTCCTTCGTTTGCTTGTGAAAAAATGACCTTTGTTTATTCATTAAAAGACAAGCAATTATGCTAATTGTTTTTCTTTTATTAAATTTTCTATATCTCTGTTCCAAATGTTTAATATTTTTTTCTTCTTAATATAATTTAATTTTCTTTCCAAGTACTTCAGAGGCTGCTTTGTGGATTATCTTTATTAAAGTTTTCCATTCTTCTTCTTCTTCTACATCTTCGTTGATTTCGGCTTCTTTCAGATAATCTGTTAATCGTTATTGGTAGAGTATCCTAATGCTTTCTTCTTGTAATAGATATGCTTTGTATACTTGTTTGTTTTTTATCATTTACTTCTTTTCTCCATTTCGTTAGCATTTCAGAAACTATCAAGCGATGAGCTGAAATGAATTCATTTCCTCTGTGAACATCCCTCACACGTGGAGCTAGTTTCCGATTAGGAATGATCCAATCAATTACAGATCTTGTTCATTCCAATTATATTTATTTATATTCTTTTTTTTTTTTTCGAAAAAAGAGTATTAGTTATTTACAAATGATTGAAAATCCTGAAGTCTCATATTCCTTAGCCATTGTTATTTATGCAAATGTCTCCATATTTGTCTAATTGTGTGAATTGGAAAGCATACACGCGGCCAAGCAGACCTTTCCAAAGCATAACAAACGTTAAATAACTAGAAGAGTAAAAAAAAAAAGAAAACAAATCAGAAGCAATATGTGGTAAAAAATATGAGTTAGCTAGTTAATGTTATATTTAAGGTATGCAGTTATTGTTCAAATGTGAACCGAAGAACATGGAAGAGGACGCTGCCAAGAAGTGTCTTCTCCACTTTCTCTTATTGTGGTACACTCGATGGACTGTCATCACGGCCTACTAACCTAAGTAGCTGCATAGAAACATAATCAATGCTCTGATAAATAAATAAATAAATTCCGTGTGATGATACAGCGTTCTCCCTTTTTACGGGAGTTCACGGTACCATCTAGTCCCCCAAAATTTTATCCCGGCCCCGGAACCGGCATAGGCTGACGAATCAGACCTATGGCTGGGTCAGTATTCCTGACTGTAATCCGTGTGTGTCCTCAGACCGGTTTGCCTGCTTGCGGTATGAAAAACCCCAGATAAACTAGGTGAACAAACCCTGCTGTCCACACATACCAAGACCGGCTAACTTGGCTATGGCTAAGGAAGATCCTTGAGCTCCTCACGTCGTTCACGGGAATCGAACCTAGGACACTCCTTCCCCAAGCAGATGGTTGCGAAGCGCAAAGCCACTCGGACATCGATGCTCTGATAAAACGGTTAGTGCCCTTCCTATGCATTAGTCTGCTTAAATTCTCGGCCCTATTTGCTTGTGTTTGTTACGGCGATGGAAAACAGCCGTACGAGTTCGAATCTACTCGTCTAGAGTAGATCCGAACCTAGATATTTTCAAACGTAGGGTATTGTCATCATGGACTAGGCCACGGAAGTTCTTCAAAATCGTTCCGTAATCTTTAATACGCGATTAAAGTTTGCTTAAAATAGTCAATCCCATCTTCAGGACAGCAAAGCTTAGCAAGTAAAAATAAAAAGGATTACATCGGGCTAAAAGAGAAACCAAAAAGAAATATCGACATTGTATAAACACCTCGAGGTTGTCTCAGGAATTGATACATTACTATACACTATTTGAATAACTCGGATAAATAGCTGATAAATAAACGATAGACTAAAGGAAAAGAAAGATAGAGTAAAAGGCAAAAAGAGTACACACGGTCTATTATTCACGACATGATGAAAAAAACAGACTAGCAATAGAATCGTATCACGCTTATATTAAAATCAGAATGGAAGTAGTTTATAACAAGAAATGCACCAAAACGGAAGTTGCTCCTCGTCAAATACGTGCAATAAAATAGTAAATCACGCAAATGTCTCTGACTGGCAAACCCGCTGATAGGACACCCCTGGAACATCATCAGTGAATCTCGTAGTGTTGTTTCTTGTTTTGGTTATTCCGAATGTATATTTGTTTGTTGGTGATTGGTTTATGAGTAATGCGTTCTTTTCATATTTTTGAAATTGTTTCAGTTCGTTCTATCAGAATGGATGAAAAAGATGTCTCCGAGTAGGCAGAATGATCGTAAAATTCTATACTTGAGGGAAATTTGATTTATTTTCGAAATTTAAAGTCATTCCGAAGACCGCGATAAACATTTGCAGTAATTCTATAATAAAATAAAATTGTGAAATTAATACGTAACAATAATTGGAAATGCGTAAATACTAATTAGGAAATGCTTTCCGTTCTGTTTAACTCAGCCGTGGCTGGCATTATTTTGATGCAGCAGAAATGTTCGGAGTGTTGACATGTTTGCATCCCTCGTTCATTAAACGTCACGAATATCATCAAATCAGTCATTTTGTTCGTGGCGCTGGACAGCCAGATCGTTGACGTGAATATCACGAACTGGAGTCTATTTGTACGATCAACTAACATAAAAGTCGCGAATTTGAAACACGAATTTGCATAGAGATCGTTGAGTTTACTTTATACCATCAGTATAATCTGCATCCGCATGCAAATTCGTATCGCAATCCATGTATGACGCATTTCTAATTCAGCACTCACAGACATTGAATTTCCAAATTATCATTAACAAGTAGCGTTAAAATCCGATATTTTGGCAATGACCGTGTTAAACTTTTTGTCTTTAATTTACTGAGGTAAAACAAGATAAAAATGACCGAAATAATTCTTTTCTTGAAGCAGTTTGTGTTCTTCCCTCAGGTAAAATACAAGAAACAGAAAAAAGGGCAGAAGAACGGTCACCTTCGGCAAGAGCAGACACCAAAGCCCCAACAGCGGTATCCGACCCAGGACTGGGCTAACGGCCAGATCCTTAAAACGGCTCTTACGAACCCTGCAGACGTCATGCATCTGCGTCACCAACTGGAGAACTGCGTCACGAGTTCGCGCGATCGTCAGATGCCTACCGAACAGGCCGTGGCCATGATTAGCCAGCTGATAGAGTGCGACGACTTCGAGGACGTAGCAACCTTACGAAATCTTCAGGAATTGATGGACGCCAAGGCCGAACTCAGTGACAAACTCTGTCAGATTGGAGACAACATCGTCTACAAGCTCGTGCAGTGGACCAAGCGACTGCCCTTCTATACTGAGCTTCCTGTGGCCGTCCATACTCAGGTAAAGAAAATAAATAAAAAAATAACCTTCGTTCTTGTACTCGCAATCACATCAGCAACAAAGTCCCGTCCTGTCACCTTCGCACTGATTCTTTTTTGTTTGTTTGTTTGTTTCTTTCAATTTTTTGGCTGTCTTCGTTTAACTTTTGTTTCTTGTGTTTGCCGTTTATTCGTTCGCGATCAACAGCGTAGTTAGGCTTTGGCTTTTAGCTTCTTGTCAAATTCGTAGCTAAGAATCTTTTAAAAATATGTTCGTTTTGATAATTGGCAAAGTGGAACTTGCGCCCTTTTAACACCTTGGCTACTTCCTCAATGCCAACAAAGTCTTCTTATGCTACAGTTTGGGATTTCTTCTTCCCCCCCCCCCCACCACTGAATTTCTTTAATTAACACCAATGGGAATAATTTAATAGATTGCATTAAATAAACGCTAATTAATTTAACTGGAAAAATTTTAATGAAATATGCGGCATATATTTAATTTTGTAACACCAAACACGAAGAGGTTTTTACCATCTGATAGAAATAGAAACAAAACAAAGAAAAAAAAACTCTTCAGCAAATTCCAATTTCTTATTCAACATGGATTTACTAATGACTCCAAAAGGAAGACATTTGTAACTGGGCTTTTCTCTTAAAAACTTATTTCAGACTCTTCTTTTGGCCAAAACTATGAAATTAGCCTCTAACTTACAACAACGAAAAAAAAAAATCCTCCCCCCCGTAACAGTAACCAATTTGGAATCAAAATCTCCTAGAGATCGAATATTTAGCAAATGGCGGGACCCTCTAGAGCCCTAGACTCATAGTTCCACCGAACTTGTAGCAATTGAACCGCTCGACTACTGTGCTGCAGTTAATTCAGCGCTTTCTTGTAGCTGCTGTCCCAGGGGATCTTCCAACAGTCTTTCGTCATCCTGCAGGGTCGAACTGAAAATCGGGCGAACCAATTTCGCCACTCCTTTCATTCGGACACTGAACAGCCTTTCTCATCACCTGTGAATATAACCTTTAACTATTTTAAAAAAATGTCAAAGGTTACTTCTCTCTTTAGACGCGCGCAAATCGCCATAAGTTCAGCGGCTTCTCTTGCGCGAGATTATTACGTAATAAATTAATAGATGGCAGTAATGTCGTTTCACACAAATGCTGACCTCAAATATAATTCAAACATTCTTTTAAATAAATTAGTATGACGTTCTTTCATATTCGATATATTTTTATCCCTTTTCACAGGAATTCGTTCATCCTGCGAAAATAAATCCAGAAATCGGTTTAAAAAACTTTACACAAAATCGCACTCATCAGAAAAATTATCACGATGTGCGAGCTATTTTTTTTTAAATTTTGACATTTAATATTTTAATAAAAATAAAAATACCATCTCTCTCTCTCTCTCTCTCTCTCTCTCTCTCTCTCTCGCTTTTCTATATTTTTGTGCATTTTATTACCAATCTTCGGATATCCCCCCCCCCCTCCTCAATTTTGTATGTGAATTAAATCTGAAAAATTTTTTTATTATTTTTAGCATTCAATCTTATTTGGGTTTCTCAATGCAAATATTCCTGCAACCGTCAAAGGCCTGTTTATTCGTTGCTTTTATTTTTATTTTATTTTATTATTCAGCTCTAATTTTGAAACGCGATTATTGGACATAAAGACGTTTTTTTCCATTCTGGAGTTCGAAATACCTCTTTTGGCGTTCAGTATACTGTACGAAGTATTTCGCTATCTAAATTGAAATGCTTCGACGATCCGAGGCAATCGTATTTTATTATTTTTGATCCGACAAATTCATGAAGAAATATAAATAGCTATCCAACAAATAAAGTGCTTACTCAAATTGTAGAGGGTGTCTTCAAAGACACCTAATAACGTTTTAAATGTCGATTATTTTTATCCTTTGCCGAAATAGAATCCGGCTAATTTAATTCGTGTTTCACAAGGGCGGTTAATCAGTGAGAGAATTCCAATCATCCGAATTGCCCCTGCGTTTCATCATCGAAATAATGACACAGTCGGCACTTGAAACAGTTTCCTCGTTTTACGCCCGCTTTAAAAGAAACACGAGTCTGATGATCGCCATTTCGTACTGTTACAACGAAGCGGCGGACACCATTGCAAAAATGGGGTTGAAAATACACCCGAAGATTATGAAAAGTGTGTTGTTATTCGATTCAAAAGAGAAATAAAAAAGAAAATATAAGCCATAAAGTGCAAAAGTTTGCGTTTATGGATTGATGACCCATCTGGGGATCCACGAATGAAAATTGGATTAAAAAGAAACGAAACTGGAGGAAATTTTGAATTCAATGACAGTTATTTCATCGCCCCCTTTCTTTCAATGGCCATTCGCTCTCAATATCACCCCTTTTAGTACCTCGTTTCCAATTTCATAAATCTCGGTGACCGTTTTTATAGTAAGCAAAGTTAAACGATTCTTAGCATAATCAAATGGTGAAATTTCTTTTCGGTTTAAAATCCGAACCTATAATTTAATCAGTTTATCTCAATATTACGGTTTTATTCTTCACTAAAGCGATTCTATTTTGTATTGTAGCTCCTTACACACAAGTGGCACGAGCTGCTAGTACTCACCACCTGTGCGTATCAGGCAATCCACAGTAGTGTCCAAGAGGTATCGGATCCTGAATCAGAACTCCAGATGGAGATATCTACTGGACTAATGACTTTACAAAACTGCCTAGCGGCCATGATGGGTCGTCCTATTACTCTGGAACAACTACGGCTAGAAGCAGGCCCTCTAGTGGAGCATCTAGCCGGACTCACTGCCACGTTTCGGAGAATGGTTCTGTTAATAGAAGAATACGTGTGTCTAAAGGTGGTCATCATGCAGAGCCAGGGTAAGTCGTGGTGTACCATGTCAGTAAATGACGTTTGCAATATTTCCCATAGATAAAATGTTTTTGTTATTTCGATTAAAAAGTACATCATGTTAGCATATTTGAACAGTGTATAGTTTGGTTGGTGCCTTATAACTTAAGGACTTCAATGCCTCCAGAAGAGCTGTGGCTTTATTTCCTAAATATGCCAATGGCATCAATAATGTTGAATTGTTTTCGTATATTATTTCTTAATTTGTCTAGTACTTAGTTATCGTTAAATTCTTAAGCATTTAAATTAGCGAATCTTGTATAATATGTGTGTTTGTGTGCGTTTGGTATTCCTCACAATCATTCTTGTAACTAAGAGTAAATCTGACTCCAGCTAAAAGAAACAAAGTTACTTCCAAAACCTCACAAAAAATCAAAATGTTAATTTCTATGATATTTTTGGAAGTATCCGATTTTAAAATGTGCCTCGAAATCCTCTACACCAAAATTTCCATTTTGGTGTAGAGGATTTTGGGGAAGTGAGAGCGCATCGAAGTTAGGAGACATGGCGCTGCATTTAGTTCATAAATGAAAGTAGGAATCGATGTGTGTGTGTGTGTGTGTGTGTGGACTTAAACAAATATTTGTTTTTATCGATCTATTTCTATGGTAAAATGTTTGCATGATTTATCTCTTTTTGGAAATGATGGTGTTATTACAGTGGATTGTACCTTTAAATGCATACAGTAATTATTATTCCCACTATACTTAAGAACGGCTGTGCACTATGAGATGCATTTGAGAAGTGCTTATTACAAGGTGAATACGGGAGCAACTTCCAAAGTCTGCTTATTTGATTAGCTCACTTAATAGATGCACATCCTCGCTTTATTTTTAGAAGATCTAAAACTGTTCCCATTGGTCAGAGTTACTGATGACGTAATTCGCTTTTAGAGAAGAAGCAACCCATGTAAATACATCCTAATGACAGCGCTGTACTCGGCGGTGCGATAAATCAAGGACAAAAACCTAAGTCTGTCTTCTTAATGCTACTCTAAATTCCTCAGGTCAACACTAGAAATTTCGTAGCAATGGTATGCTTTTTTTTTTTTTTTGCCACCACTCTCTTCTGCAACAAGCTTTCGTGAAACTCATGAGACGTTGAAACATTTTGCTGGTCTCTTCACAGCCTTTATGGATTTTCCCCAATTTCTTCGTGATTGGGAAACTACTACTTTGCAATCACGCCTCTGGTACGTATTTTTCGAAAAAGAAGACGCGTTCTTGGAATTCCAAAGCCAAAGGCAAACCCTGTTTAAGTACTGTATTAAGTGGTGCTAATGTGAACTGAAATGACGAAAACAATCTTGAGTTGTGGTCCACCCTTGCCAAGATTTTGTTGCGACATTTTTGGCTAAGTAGACAGCTCCACCCGCAACCTACAAGCCGTCTGTTCACCTCTAAGCACGGATATTTGTGAAAGTCTTTAGGTGGTAACGGATTATCACTGCCTGAGGTGAGACTTCCATCTTGCTTATCCGATTTTTTTTTAATCTAGAGCACAGTTTCTGTATTATCTATTCAGTCCATTCACTCTTCTAGTATGAGATAAATTACCTTGTTTCGTAAACTATTTCGTAAGTATAATTTTATATGATATATGTAACTGGTGAGTGTTTTGAAATGCCAAACAGCATACATATTTATTACGAGCTTTATTTTTTTATTTATATACGCCAATATTATATCAAATTCTGACTGTCTGTCTAAATATATAAATTTTCTTTTCTTCTTTTTCTTTTTCTTTTTCCCACAGAAGACGTCCAAAGTCAGAAAGCACTCGAGACCATACAAGAACGCTACCTAACGGCCCTACGAGTATTCGTCGAGAACCGCTTTCCTGAACAACCAAATCGTTTTAGTGATCTGTTAGCTCGCGTGCCGGAAGTGCAGGCTGCAGCAACCCTTTTGTTGCAAAGCAAGATGTTCTACGTGCCCTTCTTGCTGAACACGAGCATCAGCAGGTAGCAATTCCGACGAGTGAATCCAGTGGGTTTTTGAAAGCAAACGATAGAGGGCGTTACTGTGATGATAACCGTGGGCAGTTTTGAAAAAAGTGACGGTGACCCTCTTCTCCTCCTAGAAGGCCATCTCGACTGTGATCCGACTGACGGTCCCTTTCCCCCTCCTTCCTGCTTCGGGACCAAAGTGACAATATCTTAGTGCTCAGGAGTGGCATCTCTCTCACCGCTAGAGGGCTCTCAGTGTAATGAGCATCGCGGGCAGCGAACATCAGCCTTAAACGGCGGGCCCTTAGCTAGTCAGCTGAGTCCAGTGGGTGGCTGTGTGAGATCGGAAAAGTACACGCCCAGGCCGGAAACTCTCTCCTGTGCAATACACGGACCGCAAAGAGTGTATACGACGTGCATAGACCCAAGTGATATTTCTTTGGAATAAGTTCTCCTTGGCCGAACTTTTAGCTTTATCTTCCTGCTCTGGCAGATTAAAGTAATTTACACCTCTCAACCAGCTTCCTCTGTCGTTCTTTCTTTACCTACAGAAAACAAATTCACCACTACACCGTTGTTATAATCAATGTTTAACACCTCTGAAAACCGCGAGGCCGTTATTTACCCCGGTGACTCTGGAAAATACGATGAATGCGATGTGCTCTCCTGAAAGTGTTCTCGAGAAACCCCTGTAAGTCACACAGGAACGACAACGCCCCTCGAGGTTTTCCTCCCACAAAACAGACAAACCAACCACAGCACATACATAATTGGCAGACTACAGATAGGATTAATTGTAGCATTAATTAGATTCCTACGAAACCAAGTTACTTGGAGCGATGACCATGGTATGCAGAAGATGAGATCGAAAGCTTCTTGGGAATTTAAAAAAAAAATCTACACCTAACTTAGATTCGGATGAAGATTGTTCTGAGCCAAAATACAGTTCTTATTTCGCATGATGAATGAAACAAGAAAGAAAGAAAAAAAAAACAGTTGAGATTTGTTTTCTTCAATATTTAATAATAACAATAATTCTCACTATTTATGTTGAGACGACTAATCCAGATTGACTTTCGTAACCATTATTTTACGATAAGGTAGTTAGTCTTATGGTTTAAGATTTTTTTTTGCATAAATTGTGTTCTCCTGTTTGGGAGAAAAACTCGATCCAGGATGAAATTCCCTGCGACCTCCATTTGAGACCGGATACTTCACCTTCAGTTGAAAATACCTGATAAAGGTTCTCCGCATCCTGGAATCGAGATCTTTTCAACCAATGGTCTTCGTCGAAACAGACAAAGCTACAGAATATTTATTGCACCAAATAAATGAAGATGCGTCTTCGTTTGAAAAGAAAACCAACTTTGGCTTTGGATCCATCGAATGTGTTCCCTGCCTTTGATCTACGCCCAAGTTTATCAGTGAAGTGTAAGAAATTCACAAAGCATATCGAGATAATGGATAAGATGACGAAATTTAGTTTAGTTTCTAAAGAAACCAAACTAAATTTTGCCATCTTATCCATCTTCTAAGAAAACTACAAGTCTGAAGAAAGAGACAGGAGGTGTGCTTAGATATTATTGTGAGACGTCAACGACCACAAATTC
This sequence comes from Typopeltis vanoorti, assembly GCF_054136105.1. Taxonomy (NCBI): domain Eukaryota; kingdom Metazoa; phylum Arthropoda; class Arachnida; order Uropygi; family Thelyphonidae; genus Typopeltis; species Typopeltis vanoorti. Next base: position 190,112,851 of record NC_143549.1, on the reverse strand, counting down.
AGTCCCACATGCTGGAACTGGTTTTCCATAAATGGGTTCTCGTCTTAAAATTGCAACGAAATGGGAACAAGCTCGAGGAAGTAAAAGGCAGTTGAACTGTTCACTCTCCTTTGTTAAGTTTATTCAACCTTCCCTTTGCCGTGTGGGATAAACTTGACCTGTTTGCTGAACTAACATGCGATGAATGGTCTCTGTGTGAGTTTATTCCTCCCCTCCCCCTCCTGATATTTGATCCACAAGGAAAATATGTTAGTGTAAAGCTTTCATCACATCACTTGAAGAATTTTATCTCGGAGAATGGGAAATGGGTCTGCTTTTAGGACACTGAAAGGCGAAAAGTATTTTTAGTTTTATTGTATTTTTTTAAAAAATTGTCATTTTTACTTCCTAAATCAGGCAAGAAACTCAAGGGATTGGTTCAAATAAGATCTATTAAGAGGGTGATTCCATTGCTGTGTACAAGTTCGACTCTGGGTTTAATATGAACTGTCGCTCGACTCATTTTAAAATCGAGAAAAATTGCGGTACTTTTTGTAATCAATATTTCATGTAAAAAAACTACTTAAATTTCCAGTCCATAATATGGTTCCACGTAATTAACAGTAAAAATAAATGAAGTGATGTCGAATTAAAACCTAGAATGCGGTCATCTGGATTACATCAAGTTCTGGAAGTAGAAGAAGAAGGGGAAAAAAAAAAGCACGTGCAGTTTGTGGTTCCAAATTTTAGGGGGAAATCACCGCATATTTCTGATCTGGAAATGGTGTGAAACACCTGCTTGGGAACCACCGGAAGTTCACAAAATGTCGGTCAAGGAGTCAATTGAAACCCATGGTCACGTGTCATAAGAAACTCCAAAAGAGAGAGAGAGAGAGAGAGAGAGAGCAGGTGATTTGAGGTTCACCTGCGTTCCAAGCATTCTCTTATCGTAGGGAGAAGAGGTGGGGGGGTTAAGAATTGCGTTACCCCCACCTATCCAGATGATTGTTCAGCCTTTGAACTTTTCTCTACCGCAATATATTTAGCTTTAAAAAAAACGCCCCATTTTTTTCCCCTTACCGTTGAAACAGCAGCACGTGCCTGCATTCACCCCCACAATAACAATAAATCGAGTACGTGTACTTCCTGCCGTTAGCTGAGCGACTCGGCGTTAGGTAGCGCTCGGAGAAGAAAGTCTCACGCACAATGCAACCTTCCCTAGGCACTCGGCAGCAAAAGTAGGTCACTAGGCTATTCACCCCGGAGAACGGGGACAACCACTAGCTCGTGACCTCGCATTCATATCTCCGCAACATGTAAACAAGTTGGCGCAACGACGTTTTTTGAATATAACCTTCGTTAACGGATTGCAGTCGGGAAAGTGTTAGCCGAATTAGCGAGTTTCTCCTTGATCTTTCCACCAATGCCAGTTGCTTGTCTGCATGCGTCTGTCGCTCACAGAAATAGCAGCGAGGATTCGGCATTGCTAATGTCAAGGCTGGAATGTGTATGTGTAGAGAGAGATCAAACGAATAGAATGAAAGGGAGAAAAATCAATATCTTAGAAAGCCGATTTGAAGATCAAGTCGGTGTCTTCTGTATTCGCCATCATTAGGCGCCATCTTGGTTAAACAGTAATATTTGTGGGCGACGATCGATTTCTCCTTCACCGCTTCATTTAGAGGTGTCGCTTCTATTTATTAAAGTGCTTTTCATTTAAACTCGCTGTTTATTTATTTATTTTTGTATGAAGAACGAATACATGGAAACAAGGCTTGATGTTTTTACAAAGTTTGCCATTTTTACTCAAATAAAAAAGGAGGAAAAAAATGAATATTCGGTTATCATCTTTCTTTCTTTCTTTTTTGTTAAATAAGCAGTCGAACCCATCTCTTGTCATTTCGTCAGCAGGTTTGGTTTGGATTTTATGTTAAAAGAGGTCATCTAGTCTTGGTGTGTAGCTGTTGGGCCAATTACAGGTTCGTTGTTCAGGTCTCTCCGTATTCGGAGTCCATCACGTTATCATCAGTAAAGTTAAGTTCTACCACTGTCCTATCTGTAAACCCAAGTTCTTTCTGTTATCCTGTAAGCCGAGTTCTGCCCATTATCCTATTATACTTGAAAGCTAAGTTCTATCTTCTCCATCCATCCAATGCTCGTCCGCCCGAGATGGGTTGCTTCCCCTAATCAGTGGCTTCAGACAGCTTAATGAAGCCGACCTGCCAACTGTCTATTACATCCCTCTAAGGGAGTGTTTCTTAACGTGGGCAATTTGAATATTTGGGGGGGGGGATAATTAGAAAATAATGTTGCATTCGTCACCTCATCACTGATATACTCCAAACACTCACCATTGTCGGCGAAGGGGGGGGGGGCATCAAAATCTTTGAGGCGTTGATCCAAAAAACGTCGAGAAATGCTGCTCTAAGGGTAAGTACTTTATATGAGTGCATGTTCACTGGGTGGTCGCTTAGCCTGTTTGCTGAATGTTTCAGGAATGAAAAAACACTCCCGTGTGAGACTGGTAAAACTCACCTTCAGTTGAAAAGTCCTGATGAAGGTTCTTCGCATTCTAGATGGGATTCGAACTCATGTCTTTCCATCCAAAGGGCTTCCTTCGTCTATACCGACTGAGCTAAGGAGGCATCTTCTAGAGTAGCTACTATTCGAATTCCATCTCCTCAAACAACACACAATTACTCCCCCCTCTTCACATAGATCGTTTTTTTTTTGTTTGTTTGTTTTACGTGTCCATTCTACCGTTATACTGTGAATTTCGGGTTAGTTTTGAGGGGAACACAGTTTTTATTTTTCCGAATCTCGAGACTGGTTAACTCACTTTTCATTCAACGCCCGCACTCTCGTTTTATTATTTATGCGCGTGCTTTTCAGGTTACTAATAAGAATCGAACTGAGGTCTAACATTTCTAAAGTAATGTGCGAACTACGTACCTTGTGTCGTCGGAGGCTTTCTCTTGTGGGGGTAACCATCTCATTGTCTTCTGTTTAGAAGGCGGTGCTCATTCGCACCAGCGTAGATTCCCTTTTCCGAGTATCTGCATTAATAACAGCGGTAGGATTTGCCAATATGGGCCAGCTGGATTCAATGTACTGCACATCATGCCTGTCGGAACAAAGAAAGCTCGTTTATTTTTCTGGTCCTGACTGGTGCAGCTCCGAAGACGGGAGAAAGCGAGAGAGGGATTATTTTGCATCTTAAAATGTTTCTCTGGAACCGCGATAGGGAAACACAACGAGGTCATTAATCTTAAGAATGTTTGCCCATAACATCCGCACGCGATTGACAGAAGACGAAATATTTCTTGTTGGGTATTCTCACCTCCGGGACTGAACTGCTCATCATACGTACGAAGAGATTTCTGGATTCTACGACTAAGTAATTTCTCGGCATAAGTAGTTTCTCAGTTGGCTTCTATTAGTTTTTTTCTCACCAAAGATAAGGAGTTTTTGCATCTTACAATGATCTCTCTCTCTCTCTCTCTTTCTATATCCTGTTCTTTTGGTGGATGGACCTGTGGAAACGGGGCCCACTTTCCATTTCTTCCAATATTAATTGACCTTATTATTTAGACTCTAACTACCTTTTCTAACACCATTACGATATAATTTTGTGCATCTTTTAATTGTACTTGAGAATCAATCTCATTTCTTCTGTTGTAATTCGCCTTGATTTATCTCTTCAACGGTCCACATTTCTGATCCACGCCAACAGTGATCGTTACTGAATAAGCCGTGGGTTTCTTGTCTTTCTTATTCAGCGTGCTTTTAATTGTTCTTTGTTTTCGATAGAGTATTATCTACAATCCAAAGATAATCTAAATAATTTAACTGCGTCACTTGGTGGGAAGCTCGTTCCATAAATTAATACCGAATAAGAGAGAAATTTGACAAAAATCTAAACTAGCGGTGTACAAGACGGTGTTCAAGCGAACTATTGATCAAAGAGTTGGGTTAGAAATAAAACAGTGTTGATCCAAGACGACCACACGTGTGAGAATTCTTGAAGGCCTTGCATTACTTCATTCTGTGTTAGCAGAGCAAATCTCGGGTGGTACGATCACCCTTAGAAATTTCTTAGAAGATCTGATAACAATGGAGCGCTGACAAGTAATAAACTAATTTAGAAGAAAACTCTTGTAGAATATTAGAAATAATGTAAATTTAATCCTACAGTATTATCATATTTCCTTTACACCCCTTGAGGGCACATATCAGGAAATTAATGATGATGATGATCTATGTATTGAGAGGTTGTTACCTTTCCTTATTTTTGCATCTTTTTATTAGCTTTTTGTTTCTGTAGTAACGTAACTATGTGGTTGTGCATTATGCTCCATATTTTTTTCTCTCTATAGTTCATCAAAAACTTTCTCATAACCCACAGAAGATAAATGCATGTCGAAATTAAATTGTCTTTTTCTTTTAAGACATGAATATTATCTATAGGTAATATTTATTGTCTTGAACCGTTTTGTTCTTCCAAAAGCAAATTGTTTGCAATATTTTGGTCTTTTATTCAAAAGTTTACTCAATACTTTATCACCTGTATTTTATAAGCTTTTTCTTCTCTTCTGTTTATTTTGGAATCGTTGATGTATTCTCTTAATCCGGATTCTGTTATTTCTTTTTTGTCATTTATTTCTTTTCAATTTTGTTTCTCTATTAAAGATGTTCTATTAAGCAATGCTCTTAAAAATTTCATTACCTCTTATAGTTTGTGATTAGTAATAATAGTTAATTGTGGATCCAAAATATTTATATATATATTTTTTTTAATTCTTAAATTATCGAAAATGCAAAAATCCACCAGTTTTTGTCCATTATACAAATTTCTTTCTATTTATCTATGACATTTGGATTATTTCCAACTCTAGCAAAGAGTTCTCCTCTCATCAATATGCAGTCATCTTTATTTCACCTATTTTTTCCTAACTCCTCGTAGTGCTTTATGATTCACTTTTCTACCTTCTTTAGGGAAACAGAAAAATACTTCTATAATATTCAAACAGTCATTTTTTGTTTTATCATTCACAAAAGAAGTGTATTTTCTTTTTCTATTGATTATTATGAATGAAGATATGTTGGTCTACTCCGCTGTATACCGTATAGATTTTTCGTTATCATTGCTACATTAATTTTTTTAGTTGTTTTACTCTTCCTTTGTTATTATACACGTACTTACATTCCACCTGTCTTTATGAATGTTCAACATTTCTAATATTTTATCTTGACCTTAATCATCTCCTTTCCTGGTCTTAATCCGTTGTTAATCCAATGAATTTTTCGTGTGGAGCTTTGAGTTGCAGAGTTTTATTTGGTAAGGTAACCCTCCTTACACAAAACTCAGGCATATCTTTTAATCTGGCTTCGTAATCTGTTCAGCTAGGGAGATCCTACCAGTAGTTTAATTCCCATTGGCACTCGAGGTTATGCTGCACACAAGTTTCCTTACCACTTCAGGGCGAAGATACCATCAAGGAGGTCTTCTGCTAATTCACCAAAATCCCTGTTTCTCTGCTTGCGTTGTTGCACGTTTGATTTCGCCACCATCTTTAAGTACAGTAACACAGAGAACTTATAAAACATGGCATACGTTTAATAAATGCATGCCATAAAAGTTTTTTCGATTAATTTTTTTTAAATTAAACATATTCAGTATTTTCATTATAAAGTATTGAAGTTCTTAAGTGCAAAGCAAAGAGTTGGAAACAAGCGTAGCTGAATTACTGAAATATTTAAATAAAATTCAAAAATTATTTTTTTAATTCTCATTTCAATTTCAGTTTAATTAATCCCCCCTTTTTTTCAGACACTTGCGTACAATTGTGTACCTCCCTTATAGACAGTCAGGCACATAGAATATCGACTCGTGTGGTATCGTAGGTGCCACTGTAATGGAATTATTTTTCTAAGTCGGAACACTTTAATAAAACCCGACTTGGGGAAAAGTTCTATAATCCACTTTAAAACTATCTATCCTAACTACGCTCCATAAATCCACCACAATGTCGATCCTTATTGTGAATTTAATTTAGCTTCTCTGAGTCTCAAATTATTGACATATCCATGAAATAAAAGGTCGTGACCACCCCAGCAGATTTCAGATAATCGTTTGGTTCAGTTTGAGCAACAAAATTAAAATTTCCAGCAGGAATCCGGAAATGAAGGTCCTGATAACAGTCGGAAAAGAGTTTTTCATTTTTTCCCCACCAGTCTTTATTTATTGATTTGTATTTTATTATTATTTTGTCTGATCACTAGACTTTATTTTATTCTACTTTATTTTTTCTAATATTCTTAGCTGTTGTATTATTAGCGGGTCTGTATTTTGTCAATCCCAAATGGTTAGAAAATAAATTTCAGTTAGTCCTGGGTAAATTGCTTGCTTTAAATAATAAAATCCTTTCTTCTTCTTCTTCTTCTTCGTTCATCTCTTCCACTGTTATTCTGCACTTCCGTTTAATATTTGCTAACAAGCCATCTTCGGTTAAAAAGATTTAATGTTAAAGCACTACGGGTCAGGTAGCCCAGAATATTTAAGATTACCCTAAAAAAAAACAACAACAACCCTAGATCCTTCGTAACCCAGTCGGCTTCGACGAAACACTTAGATTGGAAAGACGTGGGTTCGAACCTTCTGGGACGCAAAGAAATCTCTATAACGACTTTTCAACTGAAGGTGGATTAGCCAGTCTCCTGATGCGACGGAAAGGTTTGTTCTTCGTGGATTTCTTCACACAAATGGTTAAATGTACGTTGCACATTCTATCATTGAACAGAAATAAAACGAAATCCTTGTGTTCACGAGGAATTACATCAAAATAAATACAGTTCTCAATAACAAGTTTTTGTTGATACATACTTCAAGTTAATAGTAGGAAAAGGGAGTACCACGTGCAACATTTTCTTCACAATTCAACTTTAACTGTTAACAATAAAACAAAGTTTCACGGTGTTGAAATTTACAGGCGACAAGTGTTGACTGGCCTCCGAACAGAAATGCCATTCGACAGGATTCTCCTTCTCCTGGGTTCCACTAAATATCACCAGAAGAAAACTTGGACATCACTTAGAGCAATACAATGGAAGCAGGCAAGTTTGTAAACTCCCGAAGTTACTCCTAGGCGAGATACTAAATTTTGGTTTTTTCTTTTTGGCGCACATTATACCACGATAATAACAGTTTCAACTATTTCAATCACTAGCAAACACATGCTTTTGTTCATGGGCCGAGGATGTGATATCGTCTCCAACTAGCTACTTCGTAATACGTATATCGATTTCCACTGTAAGAAGATGTGTTTAAAATAGACTGGGGAATTGGGGAGTATTAGTTAGGCTAGGTAAACAAATAAATCACTAAACAGTAGAGGGAGGAGTCTGTAACGAGCCAAAGCATGTGACACCTATTCAAAAAAAAAAAAAAAAAAAAAAAATTAAAACTCCCATAATACAGCTTGGGATTAAGTTCAACTGCTCGTATAAAAATATGCAGACAATAACAATTAACCTTGTTGAGCACGTGCTTGTCGCTAGACAACCACGAATAGTTCTTGTTTAGCAGCCTGCATGTCTCTTATGTCTGGTAAACTGTATGATAATTGCCCGCCTGCAGCCCTTGTTATTCTCTTTGTGAACTTGTAAGTCAACGGGGAAAAAGGAAGGTTTAAAACATCATTAGCCTGCGGTATGTTGCAAAATGATGGAGAAACTTTCTATCGGTCAATGTATGCATATAAACGAAAAATAGGTTGTTTTAAGAATATAAGACGAGCGGGTTATCTCGTATTGCGTACCTTTTAACTTTCTACAACTATTCCTAGAGAATCTGCTCGACCAGTTTTGTTTGTGATTATTAAAAATAAAATAAAAAAAACTTGGAAATGACGTAGATTTGCCAGAGATCAGTTTCCAAATGTTACCGCGGTTCAATATTTTTTTTTTTTTTTCATAGACGCTAAATTTGGAAACTTACTGATCCAGTTCTAGAGATCTTTAAGGTCGATTTTCTTCGTTTGTTCCCGTATTTAATGAGCGCCGGAGTTGCCTGGATTTTCACCCAAGGTCCATTCCGTAATCCAACACTCGTTCGCTCATTTCGATTTCCCATAACAGCTGATTCTGAAAACTTCATCAAGCCGGGTTGCAATAACACCATTAATAAGCGTTCGCAAATAACCGCGCAACATTCATGTTGGTGCATTGCGCGAGGGAATATTTCCCGCATTCAAAACAAAGTGGCGTCAGATGCCGTGAGATACGCTAAGCGACCAGATTGATATTCGCTGATTTCCTCCAGTCCGGTGCTGGTCTTAAGCCGATTGGGCCAAATGGGGGACCAAAAGTAAAAAAAAAAAAAAAAAAGGAACGATTTTTCTGAACCAAGAACGATTTTGTTAGAAGTGGTTCCTTTTTTATAAATGCAAACACATCAGTGAGTTTATTGTTTATTTTTAATATTGCAGGCATTCGGAACCGAAATCCTACGGAATGGGTTGGTTACTCCTTCTTCCTGGAGGTGGAGCCAGTTTGCCTGTTCTGGGGGACGAGTTTCCGGGTGAAAAAATCCCCTACCTCCGTATCAGACCGGCTAACTCACCTTTAGTCGAAAGAGACCCGATAAAGTTCCTCATGACACGGACGGGAATCGAACCGAGGACTTTCCGACGAAAGGGCTTCGTCTATACCGACTGGGCTACGAAAGCTCGGCACATATTACCGATACATAATTATCTCGTGTTAGGGGCTCCACCAAAAGATCCCAATTGGGTCTCGCATTTGTAATGTCCAGGATTGATCCATTCTACATATTAACTTGATTTTCTATTCATTTTAATTTGGAAAAAAAAAAAAAAAAAGGAGGAGACTCATAAATGCAGGGCCAAAGGTAAAGGGGGGGGGGGAAATGTTCAAGACTGAATTAAAAGTTCGTACCGAATAAATACGAGTAATGTTTGGTAAGTTAGATGGGAGATTTTCACTGTCCGATGTGAGATCACCTCCTCGCGCCTACTGGAGTCCCGAAATGGCTCGAAAAAGTTCCACGTTTGATCTCTAGAGAGACTACGTAAAAAATAAATAAAAATGCAAAAATGTATAAAATTAATAAAAAAAAAAAATCCATAGCCCATCCATTTAAATAATTAAACGGATTTTTAATTAACTTTTAGGTTTTAAATTTCTTCTCGCCAGGTGGCATTCTTCTCCTAACGTGTTGTAAAGCCTACTTTTATTTTCCACAGTTCCGAACGGGTCTTCAGCAATTGAAAAGAGTTTCTAAGAAAACTTCCAACATTCCTGAAATTGCGAATCCGAGACGTGAAACTTCTCCTTTCTCCGTATGATGTTTCCATGGTGATTAGCAACTCGCCGTACTACCGTGTTGTTTAGCGGACCGTGGACATTCATGCGCCCACTACGCTACTCACGCAGTGGGGTGTCGATATTTCCGCTTTCTGACAAGCTCATTCCGCGTACAACCTACGAACGCTCTATTGGCCTACTTTCCGGCCAATGACTCAGTTTAACGGCCATGAGACTTTCTCCGCACACGGACTGCTGTTCAACGTTCCATGGCAGACCTCACACTCCACGACGTGAAAACTCACGTCGAAGCGATTCGTGGGAGAGCAGGTTACGGGAAGATGGAAGCCATCTCTTCCTGCTTATGGAAGCGTACGCCTCGTTCGGGAAAGACAGGTGTGTGAGTATAGCGAAGCGACACCTGCCGAAGCTTTGTTTGCGACTCAGTTCTGTGCGGATGGATTACGATGATGGGTTTTTAAATGCATAAGTTGGTCGATGAGGTACGAGAAAGACACGAAGCGAAAGAATCAAAATAATATTTGAAATACTTCACTAAAAACGTTTCAAATAATTTATTTATATTCTTTCTCTTGATTCCGATTAGGAAAAATCGGTCTTTTTAAGGTTATTTCTGGGATTATTTTTAAGATATTATTTCTGGGAGTTTTCCCAGAAATAATATAGAGTCGTTTTAATTTATTTTCCGTAAGACTCTGTACAGATGTTGTATTATAATGCTCATTTATTATTATTATTTATTTATTATTAATGCGACTGCATTTTACTGTTATCGCGATCCTAACAGGAGTTTTTAAGTACTTCCAAATTAATACGAAATAACGCAAAAAAAAAAAAAAAAAACCTCCGATTCATCGTTTACACTAGGTGGTATTCGCAACCTTTCTCGTGAATTAGTGAAACGTTAATTCACGTAGGTGAATCAACGTTTCACTAATTTGCATACGAACATCTTCGCCGCTAATTTGCATACGAACATCTTGAAACAATTGGACGAATATCTGGGACTAACTCATTCTGTATGACAAGCTTAAGTTGTCAATTAATATATTGTTTGTAGAAATATTATAATAAGCAGGTTATAATTAAATTTCTCTTCGCATTTATTTTATAATAATATATATATATATATATATGTATTATTATTTCATAATTTCATAATAAAATTTCAAAATTATGAAATAAAATTATTTCATAATAAAAATTTCATATATATATATGTGAAATTTTTATTATCAGCAAATGTTTATAAGATACAAAAACATCTTTTTTTTTTCTTTTTTTTTCAAGAAAATTTAGAGATATCTACGGGACAGCGTGCGGCCGTTAACACTGCAAGGCGTGCAATGAAAATTATTAATCAGAGTCTAATTATAACATAAAACTCTTATCGCGTCATACGAATAGATTCACAGAGCGAACTAAATTATCTTGAAAATATCTTTAAAGTAGGACGATAACCAAGAACTGATTTTTTTTTCTTTTCAATTTCATTTCAATACTGAGGATCCCCCTTCCCACGAAAAAGAGGGGGGAAATTGACGCTATCATAGAAGTAAAGAATTTCGTACGAATCAAAATGAAATCTGGAATTTAAAAAAGAAGTTGATTTTTTATGGACTTGATTATTTTCCATTTACAAACATTCTAAAAATCCCCTTGATGATGTTCTTTTCGGGTAAAAATAAATAAACGACTGTCATTAAGACTCTCGTAATGATTGAAAGATCAATCTTAAGTTCTCCGTTGAAGCTACATAACTGGGAAGCAACCTCTACTCATCCTAAAAGGATCGCCAAGAACCTCTTTTAGGATTTCCATCTGATTCTGACACCCCCGCACAGCGCAAATTATTACGCAGCTCACATCGAAATAGCCACCGACACGAAAACGTTTGAGCCCCTCTAATGCGAGTTGATAATGAGGGGCCCTTTCGGAACCCCTCTGGATTGGAGAAGTTTTAGAAATGGTTGAAAGAGCGTTCCTTAAGTGACACAAGCGAAACTTCACGAGTTTTTCGATCTCCACATTATAAAGTACTGCAGATCCACACCTTCCTGGTTTAAAATAAAAAAGTAAAGGGGAAAGGTATTAAAAATATCATCAAATTTCTGATACTCTTAAGGGATGATAGTACTATGATGGTACTACAAGATTAGGAGTACTTCCTATCGGCAATTTTCCACTAAATCAATCTACTATTTGTCAGGTCTGCACTAATTTTATTCTTCGCTGCAACGATCCTCGTAGATCTTCTGAGTCTTTTTTTCAAGCTCCAAATACCCGTTTGTTAGTTTTTATCTTTCCTCTCTCACTCTATTTCGGTTTTCCGATATTACTATCCGATATTAGCTCTATTAACACGGTCTCGCAGTTAATTAAGTTTATTTTCTGTCTTCATTTTAAATACGAAAAGGCTTGCGTTCAATTTTGGTGAAGACGAGAGATTTCTTTCGTCACGACTTTATATGAACTTTTTCAATTGAAGGTGAGTCAGTCGATCTCATAAGGAATTCGAAGGTTCCCCCTTCCCGGAAACTCGAATTTTTCATCCCGCATACAGACAAATTCGCTACGGAACACACGCAATTAATTATTAAAAAAGCTACTTAGTAGGCTGTAGATGGCAGTGAGGATGGTGGATCATGTAGTTCATTGGCTACAGATTAAGTAATGATGAGGTGTGGGGATGTAGAGGACCCTCCGCGATGAGCCATTAGACTCCAGGGGGGGGGGATCACATATTCTATTATCTCTTTCCACATTGAATTTGCCATCTTCACCAAATATTGTGCTTCATAGCAGAAATGTTTCATTTAGTTGAATGAAGTGCATCTTCAATTTCTAATTGAAGATGCACTGAATGTTTTCAATGTTCCTGCTTTATTTTCATCGTTGTTGACTCCTTTTTTTTTATTGCTGATATTCATACTAATTTATTGCAGCAGTTACTTAGTCAAGGAATCTAAACACTTTTACTGGATTTATTTAGAAGTATAACATCATCTGCATAAAATAAAGAGTTGAGATTAACATCGCCAAATCTGATATCAGGTTTAATACCACCGTCTTTCATAACGCGATCCACATAGATGATGAATAACGGTGGAGATAATGTGCACCCTTGTAGCACACCTAATTGAACATCAAACCATCCTCCTTCTAACTGCTGACTTTCAACTCAAATACAGAACACGCACTGTTCGACATATTGTCCATTTGCACTATTAATATTTTGAACTCTCTAAGCACTTTATCATTTGCCTTTTCCAGATCTAATAAACTTAAACAAAATCCTCTTTATGTTCCCTCGATTTCTTAACTGTTTGTCTCTTAAAATGAATTTTGATCCTAACCATCTTTATTTGGCCTGAACCCAGCTATTTCTTCTCCAAATTTCTCTTCCATATTTTTTCTAAGCCTCTTCTCAAATGTATGCTTGCATAAACTTACCTGGAACACTCAGTATGGAAATTTCCCTGTAAAACCTCGTCTGATCCCTCCCATCTGAATTCCCCATGACCAATTCTTCTGCACTTTGCACTGGTGGATATTTGTACAGCTTCTATATCCTCCATATGTGAGCATTTCGAATATAATCTACACCAATGGCCTTTTCGCGTTTCAGGTTTCTGATGGCCTTTCTTACTTCAAATTGGTTAGTCAAAGTGGTTAGTAAAGGTGTTAGAGCTGGGTTCTTTACTTTTAGAGTGGTGAATGAGTGGAATGGGCTGCCAGAGTCTGTGGTGGATGCTGTGACAGTGAATGAGTTTAAGGCGAGGTATGATAGATACTGTATGAATGTCGAATAGTTGTGATGAATATAATTTGGGGCCTCCCTCGATGAGTCTAAGGACTCCCTGGAGTTGCCCGTAATAATAATAATAATAATAATAAAAATAATAATAATTCCTTTCAAAGTACTCTTTCCTCCATTCTTAAGCTTTTTCAATAGCTTCCAGAATATTTTCCTACCTTATGATATTTGTCTGCCATCTTAAAATTCTACTTAGGACTCGTTTAGCTAATTTTTCACATAACTTGAATTTTCTTACGTTCTGTATTCTACAATAGGATTTTTACATTCTTTCCATAGGATTTTTTCTTTTCCAGGAATACTTCTTTTGAGTTCTTGAGTCCGCCACGAAGTTCGAATTTTTTTAATCTTTGGAAATAACTTCCCCACATCTCCCCCTTGCTAAATGCATATTCTCTTCAGAATTAGCCTTCGGCTCCCCAAGATTCAGTTCGTTTTTGTTGAAAGTTTTTCCCTTAGTTACAATATAAATTAAAGATGCCATGAAATTATATTCTTGGTTTAATCCTTTATCCAAGTGTAAGCAAACAAAGTTTGCACCTGAGGTATCTTCAGGACTGGGGCAGATCGTGGTAAAGGTGGTATGACTTCGCATCGCTTGCCGTAGTATCCCATAACCATTAGTAACCTTAATATTCCATAACATGACCCTTCCCATAATGCATAGCAACATACATGTCTGCAAGGAGATGTATGCTTTGCATTATGGGAGATACTAAGACAAGGAGTGATGAGAACTTGTACCAGCTTTACCACGAGTTGCCTCAGTCCTGAAGATATTTTCAGGCGCAAACTTTGTTTGCTCACACTTGGATAAAGGATTAAACCAAGAATATAATTTCTTGGCATCTTTAATTTATTTGGTTTGTTTTGTTTTCTTTTTAATATTTTTCTACAATAATATTTGTTTTTATTAAGACTACAATTCACTTCTGAAAATTGACCGACTTTTTTTTTAAAACTTTCGTGCGTGTTTAGTTTTATATTCGTATACGACGCCCTATCTTATGCAAATATCGTTTGCCTTAATAGCTCTGGGATTCCCGAAGAAAGATTCGATTCTAGAAAAGCTTTTTCTAAGCGTTTCTTCTGCCGTACCCGAGTTAGTCCTGATCTGAGTTAGAGTTTGGTTCAAGCTTGGATTGTATTCCTTCCTGAAACTCGGATTTGTAACCCCACGGTTCAAAAATCGATCGTGCAGCTCATTCTATATTAGACGCAGCTGTTAGGATTTAAGACCACGAGATGGCGGCACTTGTTTTCAGTGTTCTTTCTCCCGAAAGCAGCCTTGATTGATGGGTGGCCTCGAGCTCGCTAATAATGATGGTTGAAGGTTGGGACAGACTGCCCTGTGATCTTCAACAAGTTAGGGCTAAAGGAGCTCCGCCCACTCCCTTGTGGGAATACAAAGAATTTTTATGATATTCATTTTATTCTAACGAAAACTAAATCTTTATCACTCCAAATTCCCTGTGCTGAACGAGTTACTATTTAGCAGCATCTCACCTATTTTAGTGCTCTTCGCGTCCAGAACAACAGTTATGTCGACATTCGTTTTCTGTATTTCTTTCTATTTCCTCTGCTGGTTCCATTTTTCGTAATGACAGTGTTCAATTTTGTCAAAGTTGAAGTTGTTTCATGAGCTGACGTTTCCGTTCTCCCTTTTGGTCTCGTGATATTTATCTGTCATTTAAGTCGATACACAATTTCTTCGGCTAAATGTATTTCTATTTTCATAACTTTCTCATTTTTATAGCTTTAAAACATTATCATAATACTTTGGACGCTTCATAATTTCAAAATATGAAAACACTTCACTTTTTTTTATCGTGTTTAGCACTTTTTATATTTTTGCATTTCGACAATCTCGTTTCAAATTCCTTTACGATTTTTACAGTTTTTTAAAATGCTGTTTCAAATCTAAAACGATTCCAAATTTTTCTTTAAAACTGGCTTGCCTTCATTGAGTCAGCGGGCAACCTTTTCTGGACCGATTTTCTAGTGGAAAATGCGAGTGCTGAGTTACTGAAATGACGTGCAAGTCACGTGCAACAAGTATTTGAATGTTCACCTCTTTGATAGTTTGGCTTTATATAAATAACTGTAAAACCAATTTCTGCATATTCTCACTGACGGATTAAACTGTTCGCTGCTTAAAATGTATATTACCTGTAGGATCACTTTGTCTGTGCGCACGTAATATGATAGAAGGAAAATTTGTGAAATTTTGAGATATTTAATAAATTTTATCGATATCGTTCATGTTAGATTAAACTAAAGAATTGAAACTTCAGCTACCACAAGAAACCCACTTCCACAGGATGATTTCTATATCTGTGGGTACTTCTTTCTGCAATTACTGGGCGCTATTAATAACTTGGTCTTCTACAAAAACCGAAGCAAACTGACACACGAGTGAGCACATAAGTAAAGGAAAATGATTTTTACTCTGTCTTTCAAAGGCTACTTCATTCAACAGGTCAGTGAGGACTCTCTCTCGGTCCAGATGACATCTTATCATGATGGCTGTTCTGAGCTGAGAGGAAATTCGAAGATGAATTTCTCAGTGCAAACAGAAAAGGGATGTCTTAGGAAAGTTTCAAAAGTCCTTTCCATAACTACGCAGCAGTCCAGAACTGAAGCTTAACCTAGAACTTAATTCCCGGACAGTTCGGACTTAATGGCATTCCAACTCGGTTTGAATCAAGAAACTGTGGGGAAAGTAAGAACACCTTGAAAACATCTTGTTTAACACCAGTTCTAGGCACACGCCGTATATCCTTGGCTAAACCGACGGATCGTGTATTTATTACACCTGTTCGGTCCACGCCTGTTGCGAAACCGCTTGACACCTTAACAGCACCTTCTTACGGGCTCCAATCAAAGAGCGTGATCTGCTCGAGCGGGTTGTTATTACACTATAATAAGGTATCAGCATTTTACTTAGTCTGGCTCGGCATAGATAGCGTGATTGATTATGATGGAAGGCAGCTAATGTTACTCAAGGGAAGCAGGAAAACCATTGGAAAAGTGGCTTAATTATGCAAAGCAGGGTTTTCAACTTCCTTTTCTTGCTTAAAGGAATTGATTAATATCCAAATCACTTTTAATAAAATTTCACCTTTGAGATTACTAAAAGGTCGTGTTTGATATGGGAAGAGCTTTCGTTGTTATTATTTAGAATTACGTCGAAGCAACAAAGTTTATGAGACCAACGTCTTGTGCCCCGTCAATCGAGTGCGTTTTTCCGACCACTTTGTTCATTTTCGGCGTCATCAAACCACAGCTTACTTACGCGAACAGAAACCCTGATACTTTCGCACGAAATCGACTAACTCCTCTCTCCTTCAATTCCAAGAAACTGATAAAGATTTTTCGCATCTTAGAGAATTTGAAACCGAATTTTCCCAATGAAAAGGCATCGTCGAACCCGACTTAGCTACGAAGGTAGCTTAAGCAGGTTTCGACCAAAAGAGCCAGCTAACATTTCTCTTCCTGCTTCAAATACATCTCGGAGTGGATGATGTCCTGTTTGCCGAATGTCAAAATGAGGCCATTTGCAATTCAACTTGAACGTTTAAAAAGCAAATCATTTCTTTAAACGCACTTTCGCACGTAATCGTCGCAGGACTAATGAAAGACACTCGGAAGAAGATCTCATTTCGAGATGAACGACTTTCAAGAAGGCCAGGGGGAAAATGCAGAAGGAATTCCATAAAATAAGGAGTCGACACAACTGAAGAATTCGACCAGAACAAACATCTAAATATAGAAACGGAAAAGGATTTTTGTTGCGTTTTTTCTTATTTGTTTATTTATTCTTTTCTTTTCAAATGGCAAATAACATTTATTTTGATTCCCACACGTGGTTTTTTTTTCACAATTAAATGTTTCTAAAAATCCAGTAGAGTTACTTAAGTATAAAGAGCTAATAAGCTTCATTTCGGCAATGAAAACATTACTTAAATTAAGGGGATATTAAATCCGGCATGGTTTTAAAACCGAATAAGAAACTCAGCAAAGATTTTATTCGGCAAGAAACTCTCTTTATTCGGTTTTAAAACTATGCGGGATTTAATATCCCCTTAATTTAAACAAATCCAGTAGAGTTATTTTTCTTTTCGATGACCTATCATATGACCATTCCAGCAAATCGGAACCGGTGTCAACCTTTGACCGAGCAAGAAGGCATCGTCTCCAGCCAGAGTTGTAGAGGGGTCCACATATCACAAATAACAAGAAAAAAAATGAAAGAAGAAGAACAGAATGAAATATTCGGATTCAGTCTTATGAAATACATTTTATGGAATAAATAATAATAATTTCTGAATATCTTTTTTTATCTTTACTTTATCTATTGTATGTCTTTATTTTATTAGTCATTCAAACAGCGTTGGCCGATCAATAAACCACCCAGACTCGTGCAATAAAAAATTCAGTCACTTTTGATATTTTGCTGACTTCCAGTCATATAAAAACCACAGCTTTACGTTTTTCGATTATTTGCCGTTAGGAAGGTATACTAGTCAAGGTGGGTGGACAGAACTTTCTTTATTTAACAGTTGGTAGCTTGATTTATAACTTTTAAATATTTAGACATATGGCATGTGGGCCTCCATTTGTTCTCTTGCCGCAAATGTTAGAAGCAAGCCTGATTGCACCTTCCTTTTACTCAAGTCTAACCTTTGTCGTTTGTCAGAATTGTTTTCTTTTCTTCAAGCATATTGAGAGAGGGCCCAATAAAAGATTTTTAAGTATAGTTTTTAAATCCAATGCAATAAGCCGAGGACGTCCAGTTTAATTTCAATGAAATACTTACTTCCTGATGAGTTAACTTTATGTAATAATTAAGTATTCTATCAGAAGAAAAAAAAAAGACTCTAATTTTATCCTTAATTATGAACTGGGTAGCTGAACCCCTTAGCCATCATTGACAGCTGACCCAAGGATTTCAGTGATCTCATAGGCATCTAGGGAGAGGATCACGGCACGAATCTGGCGCCATTTTGTGGTGTCTATTACTAATACTATATATTATAAAATATTATGATACTTTATAATATACACTGTATGTTATCTAAAATGGTGCGAGTTGTAAGATTGATTTTTTTCAGTTTTGAGTTGCGGGGTGAATTCTAGTTTCTGAAAAAGAAAAACTCTACTTGCTTGTGCTAAAGATCGACTAACTCTGAAAGAGACTGAAAAGATATCTTGAAAAAGTTAGTCTGGAAGACCGACCTATTTATATTGGTCTAGCGAAAGTTAGACCAATTCATTTCAATTAGAATTGAATTTCTATTGGTCCTTTCTGTGGAAGTCTAGCGCTATGGAAAGAAACTCTTCCTACATGGTCACAGGTACTTCTGTCAGAGTATTTTAACACGTGCATTGCCAATCACGCGATATCGCGCGAAGCGAGGTCTCACCAAACGGCCGATCACGCGTTATCGCGTGTACGTCGTTAACTAAATAGAAAAAAATAAAAAAAAAAGTTGGCCACCACACGAAATTCCGATTTTCAGCTTGGCAATAAAAGTGTTAACTGATAGTTAGATCGTATAACAAGCCTTGCTCCAGCTGCTGTTGCTGTGTCCATTCGCGATCCCTGTGTTCATGTCGAGCAAAAGGTGAACCATGTATTGAGGAAACAAGAGAAGCAACTATAACAGAAGTAACAACTATTCGCAATTATTATGCGATCTCTAGAAGTGTCTGGAATATTCATCTTCCTTTCTTTCGCCATTTCTAGTTGGTCTTCCATGCTGGTCTAGTAATACAGAAATTGCTCGGGAATTTTAAAAAACACACACACACACAAAAAAAAATTATATTTAAAATATTGTAGAAAATTCATGAAACGATATGAATGTACAGAGTCTGAGTAGGAAGAGACCACCTTTTCCTTTTCGTTTTAATCAAATTAGCCTAAATTTCCCAGAGGATCTTATGCAATGATAGAAACAGTTGCTTTCCAAATTTAGTCGAAAACGATTTGAATGACAAACACGAAGGTGGTCTGAAAAGTTCTCGGCCTCGGCCATAGATGGCAACATTTTTTCTAAGTTGGTACATCTGTCATAGGCATCCGTTTGAAATTGCGAGTCATTCTATCAAGTAGTTTGTTTCATACAGACGTCTGGAGCAAAAGTGCTGTCTGTATCCTTTGAAATGGATAAAATTGAGTATCGTACGGTTATAAAATTCTTTGTAAAAGAAGGTTTAACGCCTAAAGAAATTCATTCGAAATTCATAAAAGTTTATGGGCACTCTTCTCCTTCCTTTTTGACAATTAAGAAATGGGCTGGAGAGTTTAAACATGCCTGTATCAGCCTTGAAGAGCCACGTGAAGGAAGTCCAAAAACTGTAACAACACCAGAAATCATTGATCGAGTGCACAACATGGTATTGGATGACCGACGAGTCAAAGTACGTGAAATTGCCGAGACTATAGGCATTTCAAAAGAACGTGTAGGCTACATTTTGCATGAAGAATTGCAAATGAAAAAAGCTTTGCGCAAGATGAGTGCAGAGCTTGCTCACAGAAGATGAAAAGCGCACTCGCACGAAAATCTCTGAACGGTGCTTGGAACGTTTTAACAAGAATAAAACTGATTTTGTGCGTCGATTTATTACTGCGGATGAGACTTGGATTCACCATTACGCACCAGAATCCAAACAGCAGTAAAAACAGTGGGAAGAAGCCGGTTGATCAGCGCCAGAGGAGAAAGACAAAGTCGGTTCCATCAGCAGGAAAGGTCATGGCATCTGCCATTATATTTTTATCAGACTAGACGAAAAAATTCGTGAGAAAAGACCCGGTTTGCAGAAGAAAAACATCATCTTTCATCAGGACAATGCACCTGCCCACAAAAGTGTTTTGGCAATGAGAAAAATTAAGGGATCTGCACTATGAATTGTTGGAACATTCACCCTATTCCCCAAATTTGGCTCCCTCTAACTTCTATCTCTTCCCAAAACTAAAACTCTTCCTCGCTAGTCAGCGTTCTTCTTCTTCGAATCAAGAGGTGATTGCAGCTGTAGAGGGGTATTTTGCAGATCTTACTGAGAACCACCACAGGGACGGGATAATGGCGCTGGAATAAATGTATTAGTCTTAAGGGAGATTATGTTGAAAAATAAAAATAATTTTAAAATTATACATTCGTTTTTTCATTGTTACGCCGAGAACTTTTCAGACCACCCTCGTATGTGGACATCCATAATTGGCATTGTTCTACTGTTTTCGACCACAGGAGGTAGAATCCTCCCCTAGACAATTCCTCTTTTGTTTTAACCCTATTAGGATGAAAAGAGACCTTTTGGAATAAGAAATAGCTGGGAAGTGGAAGGAATAGTCCATAATTGGTGGATTTTTTTTTTTTTTTCGATTTACGGCGGAATCACGAAGTCTACGAGGTCGATGTATGATGTCTGTAAATTGTACGCGTGTTCTTCTAGTTCATTTGCTTGTTATGCGGGATGAAAACCCTCTCTCCAGTTCTCTATTAGTCCGGCTAATTCAACTTCAATTAAAAGCTGCGATGACGGTTCTTCACGTCCTAGATTGTATTCGAGCCCCGGTCTTTCCATCAAAAGGGCATCTTCGAAACCGACTGACCTGCGGAGGCTGTTCTCCATAGTTGTACCGATCTATGATTTATAAGCGTAAGCAGTTGTTTATTGCTTAGAAGGGTGGCCTATATTTTTGAAGAGACCGAGGCAGCTGTGGATGGATTTTCATGCTAGAAATTTGCAACTTCTATTACTTCGGAAAAAGAAATTTTTTTTTTTATGTGAGGAATCAAACGTGAGATCTGCTGATGATAATTCTTTTTTAGTGCATTTCAAGACTACGTTTAGATTTGCAATCGGGTCCAACGTGCTTTGTTCGATGAGCTGTGGTCACATTAATTCTGCTTCATAACAGTCACAATTAAAATAGTTTGACTGTGGATTCTAGCATCAATCAGGTGTCCGTTTATTATCTGTATTCAATTGGGTATTTCCCAATCCAAGTTTCTTATGGCTGTGGCCTCAATGATGAGCCTGTCAGACTTAGTTTTCTCAGAAACGGGAGGAAATTAGGAAGTCCTTTTTTTCATGATTCTCTTGGACCTGTATAACGCACAAGCACCTGTTTAGGTCGTTTCGTGTATGGCTTTACCATCTAGTCAAGTTAAATTTAATGAATCTATTTATGTATAATCATAACTTTAGTCGATACAAAATAAATAACGGAAAAAAACTCACGTAGAAAGATTATTTAATAGTATAATTTTCGCCTGTGTGTCACAAGCATCTTCAGTACATTAAGCTCAAAATTAAACACTAATTGACAATTCCAAAAAGCGCCACCTTAGTAGCTGGTGTAAGATAACTAAAAAGGTCAATAACTTTCCTAAAAAAAATAATAATAATAAAAAATATATATAAAAAAAATAAAAATTAAAAAAAAAATTAATACAATAAAAAGTTAGGAAAGATTAGCTGATTTGTAAAGTACTATCTCCCATAAAGGGGATAGACGTAAGCCGTCGGATCTGTTTAAGTTAGGAGAATGAAGTAGAGTTTCACATGTTTCTTTATAAAGGCGTTCCATGAGAAACTGACTTTTGTGAAGAACTCTTGTCTTTCTCCAATGAACTCTGTGTCTAGTGAAGATGGCATGTTCTGCAAGTCCAGACTGTTCAGGTTTAAAGTATTCAATATAAGATTGGTGTTCTTCTAGCCGAATAGAGGCAGATCTTCCCGTTTGTCCGAAATAAGATAATCCACAAGAGCACGGAATCTGGTAGACACCTGGATGATTAAGATGTGGAAGCTTGTCCTTTGGAGAAGTGAGAAAGGTGGAGATTTTTCTAAACGGTCGAAAAGCAACAAAAATATTCAGTGGTTTTAAAACTTTTGCTATACGTTCACTGATGCCTTGTACATAAGGGATAGTAATGCGCGTTATTTCCTCTGTGAAGAGGAAGACATATTAAAACTACTCAAAGTTCTTTTAATGAAGCAATTCTTATAACCATTAGATAGAAAGGAAGAAGTTATATATTGTAGTTCTTTCTGTAAAAGATCGTCTGTAGAACAAAAGGAGTGGGCCCGATGAACCAGTGTTTTAATAGTTCCTGCCTTTTGACTGGGATGGTGATGAGATTCCGCATGGATATAATGGCCTGTATGAGTCTTCTTTCTATAAACTGAGAAATGTAGGTTACCATCTGGTTGGCGAAGAATTAGAAGATCTAAAAAGGCCAACTGCTTATTTGATTCTACTTCTAGGGTAAACTTGATCTTAGGATGAAATGCGTTTAACTTAGTGAGAAATTGTTGAAGTTCATCAGAAGAGCCATTCCATACAGCAAAAATTTCATCGACATATCTGAACCAATGAGTAGGTCTGGGAGAAATATTGTCAAAGATACGTTGTTCAAAATGTTCCATAAAGAAATTGGAGATAGCAGGAGAAAGAGGATTACCCATTGCTGTTCCTTCAATTTGTTGATACAACTTATTTTTAAAGGAAAAATAACCAGAATTTATTACAAAATCAAATATGTTTACAATGTCTGAAGGAAATTCCTGTGTAGTAATTCAATACTTTCCGAAAGAGGCACATTTGTAAATAAAGAAACAACATCTAAACTGATCATGATATCAGAAACGTCCAAATGAAGATCTGAAATTTTATTTTTGAAATCCAAAGTATTTTTTATATAAGTATCAGTTCTTCTAGTTGAAGAGGAGAGTAAATTTGATAAAAATGTTGAGATTTTTTAAGTGGGGCAACCTATGCAATCTACGACTGGTCTTAACAGAATGCCTGGTTTATGAACTTTTGGAAGACCATACAATCTAGGTGAACGACCGAAGAAGGTTTTAAGTTTTTTCTTTTGATCTTCATTCCATGTAGATACATTATCTATAAGAGAATTAAGTCTCTTCAATTGACTCCGGGTAGGATCCGATGTAAGAGGCGTATAAGTTGAATAGTCGCGAAGTAAAAGAGATATTTTTCTCTCATATTCCTTCCTATCTTGAATCACTACAGCCTTCCGCTTATCAGCTTTCTTAATTATTAAATTATTGTTATTCTTCAGTGATTTCAATGCTTTAAACTCAGAGTAAGAAAGATTAGGACGAGGAGGCTTGGTTGCTTTCCGACCGTTTAGAAAAATCTCCACCTTTCTCACTTCTCCTAAGGACAAGCTTCCACATCTTAATCATCCAGGTGTCTACCAGATTCCGTGCTCTTGTGGGTTACCTTATTTCGGTCAAACGGGAAGATCTGCCTCTATTCGGCTAGAAGAACACCAATCTTATATTGACTACTTTAAACCTGAAAAGTCTGGACTTGCAGAACATGCCATCTTCACTAGACACAGAGTTCATTGGAGAAAGACAAGAGTTCTTCACAAAAGTCAGTTTCTCGTGAAACGCCTTTATAAAGAAACATGTGAAACTCTACTTCATTCTCCTAACTTAAACAGATCCGACGGCTTACGTCTATCTCCTTTATGGGAGTAGTACTTTGCAAATCAGCTAATCTTTCCTAACTTTTTATTGTATTGATTTTTTTTAAAATTTTTATTTTTATTTTTTTTATTTTTTTATTATTATTATTTTTTTAGGAAAGTTATTGACCTTTTTAGTTATCTTACACCAGCTACTTAGGTGGCGCTTTTTGGAATTGTCAGTTAGTGTTTAATTTTGAGCTTAATGTACTGAGGATGCCTGTGACACACAAGCGAAAATGATACTATTAAATAATCTTTCTACGTGAGTTTTTTCCGTTATTTATTTTGTATCGATATGTCTACTCACGGTTTACCTCTTTTAAAACTTATAACTTCAGTCGATGTTATTGCTCAAGAGATAAATTATTAATTAGCAGACCTTCGTGTTCCATATTTATGGCAGTAATTTAAGGTATTTGTTGCTGCATAAGACATCGTGAAGCAACACAATACCGCACATGTTAAAGTCATACTGGAAAAATCGAATTTCGCCAACAAAAAAACAACGAAGATACAGAAAGAGAGAAATGGGAACGACAATATTCAGATCGCATCCTCCTTTTGTTCTGGTTTCTTAGTTTATTTTTAAAATATTTCAGCAAAAAAAAAATATCATTCTTATTTGTTTAATAAATTAATTTTCTTCGAAGACGCCACATCGTTTCTCAGTTTAAGGTCTAAAACACTCTGAAATCACCATTTTCCTTCACATCTATAAAAAGAGCCACATGAAAGGCATCGTATAATAAACAAGCAAGGAAATTATTGCATTTCATCATAAAAAAGGTACTTTTCATAACAGCATTTTTTAATTTTTTTTTTTTTTTTTGGTATAGTGACGTCATTCGTTGTCAGAGCAACTGAATAATGAGCTGCTTTTGGCTTACCTGCTGCAGACAAGTTATTTATCAGCAATCGCGAGGCATAATTTTAGACCATTTTGAAACTCTCAGGCTCAATTTTTAACTAAATTTGGCGTGGCTTAAATTTGGCAGTAATTTTTAGAAGGAATATTTAATACCGGATTTCATTAAATCTCATTCAACCAGAGCAGCAGAATAAATCTGCCCGCAGAAGACAAAAGGAAGCGAATTAAGTGTGTCATTTATGTCTTTTGTGAAACGCATAAAAAAATTCAGTCCTTTACGTGATAAACCAGAGATTGTTGGCAGATCAAAGAACCCATTTTTCCTCTAATTGTACCAAATTCATTTTTCTTTTCACGTACTTCGACTTATGAGATCATCAAGGACATTTTGTTCTTGAGGGTTCTGTTTGTGTTCTCACATCGATACTTGATAAGCTTTGCTTACTTACATCGGATTAGATATTAATACTGATACTCGCTCGTACAAGGACGAGGCTCGATCACGTTCTCGTGAGGCCATCTTTCACATCGTTAACTTAATATTTCCATATGAGAAATCTAAGAGACTCGGTTTGATCCTTATGAAAGAGAATTACTGTCTTGATGCAGTTTTTCCTTTAATTTTTACATGACGAGGTTTTTTTTTCTTTCTTTCTTTCGCAATATAGGATTAGGAAAGAAAGAGAAAGAAGAAAGAAATCTATCGAATATTCCATGAAACAGTGATGATTATAGCTTCAGTTGACAACACTGTCTCTCTCTCTCTCTCTCTCTCTCTCTCTCTCTCTCTCTCTCTCTCTCATAAAAGATTCATTTCCTGATCTTCTATTGACACCAGTTTTATTTGATATTACGAATATCCTGTTGACAACAAGAACGAAAGCGGGGTTTATCATTCACCTGGCCTAATTAATTAAGATTGCGCTAACTATCACGGATGGCATAGCGATGATAGAAGAAAGCCAATTAAGTCGCACAACGGTCACCAGAATGCCATCTGCATGCCTTTGTCATCGGTTCAGCAATGACAGCTGTGATGCAGCCTCTGTGTGACAGCAAACTAATCGGAAACGAGAGGGTTGTTAGGCTTAAAGATGTCGCAAGAAACGGAGCAAAATAATGACGACGTGTCTCAAAGCTTCAGTAGGAAATTGTGAATCGCTTTTTATGGCAGGAAACAGAACAGGACCCGATTGGGCATCTAGTTTTACAGAAAGAGAGGTTCTCTAGAAAAATATTTCTGTGACACTTGTACATCTGCTGTTTCTTCCTTCGCTTCCTACTGATGTTTCCACTTGTATTCTTTCCTTTCTTCCTGATACATTCATCTTTCTCTTTCGCTTTCCAGTGGGGGAGGGGATGATGATCATACAATTCTGCCTGCCTACTCAACGTTCGTGGTTAAGATAAACCTCCGCATACGTTAGAGTGACAGTTCTTTCATCATTCAGTTACCGTAAGGCTATCATTAAACACCCCTGGCTCGCATTAAGACCAGTTCATCAAGACCGATGTTTTCGTTACCCTCCCTTGTGGGTGAGTTAATCAGATAAATCTTAACATATCACACTTTATGATAATTGCGATGTCAAAGGGCAAAGAACGCTGACCAACGATTGTCACTGGTGTAACCAACAACCTTATCAGTGACACTCGCATTACCAGCTAACGCTTATCTCCTCGTTTCGCACTTGAACATGCAGAAAAATTCACACACACACACACACACACACACACACACACACACACACACACACACACACACACACACACACACACACACACACACACACACACACACACACACACAACAGGGAGATATTATTTATCACGGACTCAACCAATTCAGGGCTTCTCGGTACTGATTCGTACAGGTTTATTCTTTTCTTTTGGAAACATTTCTGACTCCAGCACTGCGCAGAATGAATCATAGAACGACAACAACACAAAAGAATCGTTTGAGCAATTTACATACGTTGAGCGACACGACCAACTCGAATGTAATTTTTGGGCTACAGAACAAAGGATTACGAAGAAAGGAAAACAGATTTTAGGTCAAATGAGGCAGCAGCTGGTTTCCCAATTATTATAGTCTGCTCGTTGTCTGTAGCAGCTGCGCTATAAAGGAAATGCTTGCTTATCCTAGGAGATTGAATTGGTGGGATGTTGCCACTCCAAGTATGAAAGACGCTCAAAAGAAAAAAAAAATGCAAGTTAACTTAATTTTTTTTTTTTTTTGGAAAATTGTAAGAAAGAAGCATTTATTTTATTTTCGCTCATAACATAAAGCGTTGTATCATTTTCATTTGTTTGACCATTAAAAGCATCCATCTGAATCTAAGGCAGAGGTGGCTATTCCACACAGCCCAATGCGGAAGGATTATAAACGTAAAGATGAATACACAAACGTCTGCAAGAATTTTCGATGCCTTTTCCGAAATTCAATCAACAAACAACCAAACAACAGTTATTGTAATAACACTTCGTTTGTGTCCACTGAACGGGGAAGTTAACTCAATTCAGATAATAGAAAAGCGAAGTGTACTAAGGAAGAACGAATACGAAAATAGAAATGAGCAGCAGTCATTAAAAGCTAAACAGAAGAATTTATCATCAGCAGAAAAGCAACTAATTAAAAATATAAATACTAATTAAAGTTAACAATTAGAAACTTAATTAGCTGGAAACGACTTGAAATCACTTGGATGACGTAATATTACAGGGAAAATTTAATTATAGGAAAGAATTACTAATAGCCATGAAGACTGGTTGTGCAAAAACCACAAAGGAAATACACTCACATAATGTAAACACACACACACACACACACACACACACACACACACACACACACACACACACACACACACACACACACACACACACACACGAGGAAATGCAAGAAGCTTCTTGTAAAGAAATACCAATTGATTCCCCATTACTTTGCTGACCGATGTTGAAAAGCAGTTGAACGCAGTGATTAAATAAGCGATGACATGTAACACAAATTTCCCTGATCCTAGTAGGGGGTCGTCAGCCGTAAGGTTGTTTACAAAAATGATTGAGTTCACAGGTCAATATTGTCATTTGTCTTCTTCCCCTTACGCGAAAGGCGGAAAATCAAAATGCGGAACTGTTGGCTGCGGCACAGCTAGTTGGGTTCAAATAAATGCCAGTTCATTGTTTTCCATTAAGTTCTTTTTTTATTATTCCTTTTTTTTTACTTTTTTTTTCTACGAGATCCGGCAGCGTAGGTTGTGTGTGTGTGTGTGTGTGCGCACGTGTAATCACGTGCACGATAGCTATACAAAACCGTTTGGGACAGACACCTACAAATCCCCATTTTGTAAACATCTTGAGCAATCGAGTTGGCAGACAGC
The DNA here is from genome assembly GCF_054136105.1 of Typopeltis vanoorti. Taxonomy (NCBI): domain Eukaryota; kingdom Metazoa; phylum Arthropoda; class Arachnida; order Uropygi; family Thelyphonidae; genus Typopeltis; species Typopeltis vanoorti. The sequence goes on along the minus strand of NC_143549.1, from coordinate 190,084,948 downwards.
CAAGGTCGTCTTGTCCTGAAGGTGAGTCAATTCTCCGGTGAGTATGCGGTGAGTGTTCCAAGAAATACTCGTTTCTTACCAAGCTGAGCACAGACGGTTGTCCTCGGTTGAAGAAACACTCTCGATAGTCAGGAAAAGATGATTGCAGGTTGGATGTGAAATCGAAATGGACGTTTTCCAAATCTGAAATATGTAAAATAATTTGGGTTAATTAAAGTATATCGACGCATGCGTAGTTCGGTCGAAGGAACGACGCGTCACAGCACAGCTGGTCGGAAGGACTTCAGTCTGAATGCCGCTGCAGTACGATGATTATAATGATTGTACAACCGAAGGTGAGTTGGCCGATCTCACAGGGGGAATTTCCCCTATGGGAAACGTGTTTTCTTTCCTACATAACAGACGAACCGGCAGTAGAACCCACACATAGACTGGCAGATAAGACACATGGATGAATCGCCCTATCCTGGTAACGATGACTTGATGAAACAGCGAAATTCATTGATGTAGAATTAAAAGCGAAACTAGTAGGGCGGAGAACCTCCAGATGTACTTATAAGTTGAGAAAGATGTTATTAACTTAATATTGATTGTAGTGCATTTAAGTATACGAATCATTCGAATTTACAAGGAAAAGTGCACGCCTTTGAGACATTGACTTCTGTTCCCTTGTACTTCGCAATATAATACCGGAAACAAATTTATTACAGTAGCGATTTCTCTCTTTCTCTCTCTCTCTTTTTTTTTTTTTTACTTTTTTGCTGCTGTTAATCTCACATAAGCTCCAAAATGTGAGATCTTTTCTTATCGTATTAGAAGAGTTCCTTCCACTTTCTGTAAAGCCAATCAGGACTGTTACGTAACTGGTAGATGAAACAGGAAGTTTATCCTGAGTATAATCCGAATTGGTTTACGGAATAAATTATTTATGTCGCTTTACTAATAACACGCACATCCCAGAAGTGATCGCAAAGCAGCATACTTGGCCACATTCAATGTAATAGCGAGCATGCTGGAATGTGTCACAAAAGAGGAAACTCAAAGTCGGCTGACGCATAACAAATGTATCTTCGTGAAAGTCTGATGAATACTAGTTTTCCTGGTAATAAATAGCAGGACTTACTTCTCTTATTCTGTTTTCCAGGATCAACCTGCGACTTTATAAATCGGGGTTTATTTAAATGGCCTTGTTTAGATGGATGTGAGGGATTCTCTCCTTCTCGACCCTCGCGCAAATAGGATGACCAAAATATTCATTTGGCATATTAAACTGCAGGGGGACGAAAAAGAAACGAAGAGAAAAGGAATCTAATGAGGAACCAATCTGTGAAATGGTTTTCCAATATATATAAGAACAGATTATTTCTATTTTTTTTCCCTTTTTCTCCCCCGTCCCTATTGGGGCGAGTTGAGCCCCCTCATGGGTGGTTAGGTTTTTGTGGCTGTAGATCCGTGTGCGTTCGCGAGGCCGGTTTGCCTGCTTGCGGGATGAAAAACCCCAGATAAACTGGCGGAAAAAACCCTACTGCTCGCGACCAAGACCGGCTAACTTGGCTATGGTTGAGGAAGATCCTTAAGTTCCTCACGTCGTCGACGGGAATCGAACCTAGGACACTCCTTCCCCAGGCATATGGTTGCGAAGCGCACAGCCACTAGGCTAACCGCGCGGACGCTGTAGTCAATGAGTATATCATCACAAGTGGGTGAGACAAGTAACTGCAAATCCAACATTTGTGAACTTATAAGTTTCTTCGAGAATCTCCACTTCACAATATGAAATTTTTCTATTAACTACTCATCTGTTGAAAATAAGAAGCAATTTTTAAGACTGTCATTTGAAATTATCCAGTCCCATAGGTACAGTTCTCTGGGATTTCTCCTCTTCTTTCTCTCTATAAAATAGGCAAACCAACCGAAGCACGCATGCAATCCGTTAATGTAATAATCGTCTCATGGCCATACCTCGTCGCATTTCACATCAGTGCACCTTAATGAATGTCATCTCGTTTTACTTTGCAGATAAGACCTTTCGAAAGATTAGCTATATATTTACCTCATCAAGAAATGAAAGCTCATTTGCACGCGAATAAGAATTATTATTATTATTATTATTATTTGACACCTCCAGGGAGTCAAAAACTTATCGAGGGAGGGCATCTGTTCTACAATTCTGTCTACACCAACTCATTCCACCAATTGACCGCAACTACACGCAACGTTTAGGGGATTTAAGATCCCCTAAACTTTATAATCCTTATGGTGGGGGGAGAGCTCCAAACCTAGAATTTTTATTTTCATTTTTTGCTCTTCAAACCTGAGAGGCCCTCTGATCACTTGGAATGTTCATTTTTGAAGTTTAATTTCCTGCACTCCCACCACTCCTACTGAACAACGCCAACAACAAAAAAGCAAGTGCGTCTTTTCCTCGGAGACTTCTTTGCTGTTGATGTAATGAAATTTATGGATTAAATTAATTTATTATTATTAAAATAATGATCGTTCTTCCATAAAAATAATTTATGGAAGAGCGATTAATCCTATTTGCATTGTGTATGCAAATTGCGCGTGTTCCTCTGGCTGATTTGCCGGTTTTGTGAGCTGAAAAATCCGAGTTTCCGAGAAGGAAAACCACTTCTGTAGAAAATCGGCTTACTCACCTTTAGTTGAAAATCCCTCGTAAAAGTTCTTCGCGGGGTAAACGGGGTTCAAACCCAGGGATTTTTAACCAAAGGTCGTCGTCTCTACCAACTGAACTACCGAAGTCTCCATAATTTATGGAGACAACAAAATTTCTTTATGTGTTCAGTTAAAATTATTTCTAATTAGCCAAACAGAGAAAAAAAAGCCATCTTTCATTAATTCACCTTTTTTGTAAGATTTTTCTCAATTAAATCTCCGAATCTGCGCAGTTTATAACTAACGAAATGTAATCGTTTTAACGCCCTTGTTTGGCTTTGAACCCCTTTAAAAAGCCAACTCTTCGACTTCGAAACGATTTTTAACTTTTCGCAGATGCATTCGTGCTACTGAAAAGCGAGTTTTAACGTACGAGGTCCACGTACGAAGATGATAAAACGATGATATCGAGAAGAATTTCTTATTTTTCTTCAACTTCCGAAGCGGTTTCATTTTCATTTCACAGATTGCTTTAGCTGAGACTGCGTAGTATTTTTCCTCTTCCGGTAAATTCTGGTATGCTACACAGATGTTATCAGTGAAACTGCTTATGACGGAACCTTTTTTTATCATCTCCGTACCATTTCGAAGTGATTGGAGAAGCCCCCCCCTAATTACAGCGATCAGCAAATGGAATTATTTTTCCTTCGCTGAGATTACCATTTTAAGCAAAAAAGAGATTCAATATTAGTAAAGTAATGATATATTTACTACATTACTTCCTTCTTTATCTCCCCCCCCCCCTTAAGGCGCTATAATTATAGCACCTTAAGGGGATAACACTGAGACAGGATACTGATTATAATCAGTATCCTGTCTCAACCTGGAAATCTGGCTTCACATAAACTCCATTTATCTTAAGACGGACGGTTAAACCTAACTCCATAATCTTCTATGCTTGTCAGGTGTGTGTGTGTGTGTGTGTGTGTGTGTGTGTGTGTGTGTGTGTGTGTGTGTGTGTGTGTGTGTGTGTGTGTGTGTGTGTGTGTGTGTGTGTGTGTGCGCGCGTACTCTCCAGGTAGTCTTACTTTTTTACACGATGGAAAAACTCGCGTTCTGGTCACATATAAGAGCAGCTAGCTCACCCTCTGGGCCTAAAAAGTTCATGAAAATTCTGCCTTTTAAAAGGATTTGAACCTCGGTCATTCCAAATCAAGGTATTCTTCATATCAGTTGAACAACAGACGCGTCTATATTTTCTACGCATGCGTCATTATTAATAGTCTATTATGGCTGTACTTATAATAACAGGTTTTATTTTGCAACATAATAGAATGAATGAATAAATTAAAATCAAGACCTTTTTTTTTTCACTTTCACTGCACTTTTGCAATGCGTCAAGAAATTTACGTAAGAATATTGAATCCAGTTAGCCTCGAACTTATTCGAATCTGTTCCGAAAACAAAACAAAAAAGAACAAGGCCGCGAGACGAGTGATGTAAGATGGTGAAATATGCAGATTCCGGGAGGGTTTCGTCACGTGAGGCTAATCAGTATTTGTAGTTATGGATGACCTATTTCTCACGTTCTTTCAGCCAATCCCATGGAAAGAAAGAAAGAAAGAATCTGAAATTATTTTAATTTTGTTATATCACGTCGGCATCAGAAACGCATTCGGGAAAAAAAAAAAATAAATAAAAACGACTTTACGAATTATCAAAGATTTTATGATCTGGAGACCATGTTTTCGTCTTTATTTTTGAATATTCTCTCTCTCTCTCTCTCTCTCTCTCTCTCTCTCTCTCTCTCACACACACACACACACACACACACACACACACGGTTTTTCTCCCAATATACAATCATGAATGGCTTTAGGTAAAATGTGTTGCTAAGTCAAGAATATCGCGCTTATAAACATACGGCTTATCAAACGATTACAGATCGTCCAAAGTGATGTGCGGCTGCTTAATACGCGCGTTGTCGTTGGAATTCAACAGGTTTATCTGTTATCGCCCAGATTTGTTTACATACGGAGAGTATAAGTTCCCTTGACCCCACACTCACTAACCTGCTATCATAACAAGAAGATCGAGTTGTTTACGGCGCTGCAATGATATCCGATGATCTTGGCACACACACACACACACACACACACACACACACACACACACACACACACACACACACACACACACACACACACACACACACACACATTTGCCAAATCAACGTAACAGGCATAAAATGGAGGAAAAACCAAAAATATTGTATTTATATTCGCTACTAAAAATATGCTGTCATTAATCACCCATCTAAAGATGAGGCGTGCTATTCTATTCATTCAGACTACTCCGCGGAATTAAAAAGCCAAGTTTTCAAAAGGCGAAACCCATTCACCCCCGCATGACACTGGTTAACCCATCCACAGTTGAGAAAAACCTATAAAAGTCCCAGAGCCTTATGTTCGAAAATTTCAGTTTTCACAACCGAACGAAACTTTTGTATCATAGATACGAGGGGATCGATGATGCAAAATATACACGCGTGTGTATATTTTGTACACACACACGCTAGCCTCATAAACTTTGTTGCGTCTGCTGTACAGTAACTACAACCAACACTAGTTCTGTTAAAGGGCACGTGTAATTTTTACAAAGTACCCTACGGAGGTTCTCAAATACACTGATGCTAATCTGTCAACTGAAAGTGAATGGAAAAAAAGAAGAAGTTTATTTTATGCAGCATGGAGAAGACGGAATCTGTTATGAAAATCTCTTCGTAAAAAAAAAAAAAAACTTTGGATCCAGTTCTTAAACCGTAAGATACCCTTTTTGACTTATTTCAGCTATTGATCTACAAATATCTCTCCGAATAAACGAACTTTTAAAAGCACAACGTTTTTCTTAAACTAATATAAATACGCAGGAGATATTTTTTCTTAATTTTATTAGATTATATTATTTCTTAAAGTGTTCTTAAATATTGCTCTTGTAGGTTAACGGCATATCAGCAATGAAATTGTACACTTTTCTTCCCTCGTTTCGTTAGGCGAAATAGAAATAGTTTTTTGCTCCAGAAACAAATAATCGGCCGTCAGGTGAGCATCCTTTGGGGAATCAGCCTTTCTCACCAGGAAAGAAATTCTGCATGACCATCTTTGACTTTTGTCATCCTGACTTGAATGAGTGGTCTTGTACATGCTAAGAAGAAAAAAAAAGTCACCATCCATTATAGAAGAATGGAACACCTCCAGACCCTTTTATTATTGAAATCGGATAGCCTGGTTGTACAGTTCACTGATCATATCAGAGAAAAGTGAAAAATGACCCTTAATCACATTCTTTACTGCTCGATATCTAACCGCTCGGCCAGCCTGGTTGGCCGAGTGGTTAGCGTATGCACTCTCCAGCCAAAGGGCTGCTGGCTCGAATTCCGCCGTGGGCATTGATGTTTGTGATTGTCTATGGAAATAGTGTGGTGGTGGTCAGCGCGGTAGGTGGCGTTGGTGTAGTTGCTGTCAGTTGGTGGATTGAGTGATGGAGACAGAGTTGTAGAGCAGGTGCCCTCCCTCGATGAGTCTTTGGACTCCTTGGAGGTGTCAAATAATAATAATAATAATAATAATAATAATAATAATAATATCTCTTGCATTATGGCGTAGAAGAATCATGGCCGCATTGTAAAACAACTCTGGTACAATGTCTCGCCTTGAAAAGTGTTTTTGAAGACAATACAAACACTATATTGTTTTTTTTTTTTTTTTTCAAAACAATATAGTGTTTCCGATTCATATTAAACTCCGCACTCAGTCCTCTTATTCTTTCCAGCTTGGCAATCATCACCAAAGAGCAGCAGTGATTGATGGTACTACAAATTCCAAGATTCGGATCCGTCTGTTGTAACCACCGAGCTCTCTTTCTCTTTAATGATAAACAGCAACAAGCGTTTTCTTCTTTTTCGAAACAACCCCTGACATTTAATTAATTCCTGTCTTTTATCATTTCGGGACAAAACGCACCAGCATCCCATACTCTCTTATTCCTAAATTTCTTACTCTGAGATTTAGGAATGTGTGTGTGTGTGGGTGGGTGGGTGTGTAGGTGGGTGGGTGGGAGAGAAAGAGAGGAACAGGATGATGATGATCTTAAGTGCTACTCAGAATCTTTATAAACTGTTAAAAAACAAATGGGTGATGATGGTACCAAAAATCCTTCCTTTATCCTCTCCATAAGTGTGTGAACAACAACAACAAAAAAAAACATTCTTGATATCTTACGCAGTTCGTTTGTGCTAGTAAAACAAATGACTAAATAAAACAAAAAATTAATCCACCATAGCACAGTAATCTATAAGGGATTTTTGTCACTTTTCTGTCTCAAGCTCTTCTCGTTTTTTTTTTTTTTTAGCCTTGAAATTTTAAGAACAGATATTTTTAGATCGAAACATATATTTTATTAATAAAAAATACAGATAGTTAGCTGCATCTCCTGGTGGTGCTGTCTGCTTTAGTGTATTGGAAATCAAGTAAAACTGTGATGACAAGATGGTTGTGAAGTGAATGGTGTGATTGCGCATGGATGACATTGTATTCTTCTTCTTCTTAATGCAAATAACCGCAGGTTACAAGATCGTTTTGTTATTAACGAGACAGTCCAGGTAGATGTGCTGGAACTGTTCGGCACATCTAGGTGGAATTTAATCCAAACATCAATGGCCTAATAAGTCTGGATTAAATTTTGTATAGTATGTCCGAGTGGGGTGGGCATTGTGCCAAATTTTCCATTTTATATCGGCGTCAGGTTTTATAGCGCTACTCCTCATAAGGGTGTTTGCTGAGGTGAAGCCGCTTGCCGTATCCCTTGGATTAGTACTGCATGCAACTTACGCATGTTTGAGAATTTAACTTCCACCGAGGTGGTATTGGATTGTAAGAAATATATAAGCATACAATCTCCTTTTATTATTTCCAGAAGGTCCTTCTTCAAATGTGATTTCTAGCATATGTTCAGCATGGCTTCCATGTTACAAGACTGATAGAAACTGAGGGAAGTGTCTCGTGAGGCTTCTTTCAACTTCGTAGATGCACACCCAGAGAGAGTCTACCATCTCTAGTCCATTCAGTATTCAGATTCAATCCCAATTTGAGCGCCTGTTACGGTGATAAACAAAAACCACATGGGAGTCGTGTAGGGGTAAAAAAAGAACTCCCAACTGCAAAATCTTGCGCATCACAGATGGCTATAAATTATGACGGACATCTCTTAGTTTGTTGTTGATGTCCTAATATGTAGCGCTATGAGACCAGTTATTTTATGTCAGGTAACTACATACGCTCTCCCACTAGTTTTTTTTTAGGGAGAGGATTTAAAATAAGTATTTCTGTGAGGATAAATCCTACTTTCTTTGGAATATTACACCGCCAAAAAAGAAATTTGCATTTTTTTTTCCCAAACAGTAGTGAACCTCATTAGACACTTTGCATAAGTTATATGCATTATTATACCTGCTGCAACTGTGTGTGTGTGTGTGTGTGTGTGTGTGTGTGTGTGTGTGTGTGTGTGTGTGTGTGTGTGTGTGTGTGTGTGTGTGTGTGTGTGTGTGTGTGTGTGTGTGTGTGTGTGTGTGTGTGTGTCTTCTGAGGATTCTGTTGGATAGCTTCACCGCTAGATTTCAAAACAAATTTTAACTGAATTGTGATCCAATATGGCTGCTGAAGAAGCAGTAATGAATACATCGGGTAGTTCCAAGTATGGCTTAGGCTTAGGACTGAGTGAAAGTATTGTCAGTAAATGGTGACTGACGAGCCTATCATAGCAAACGAAGTCAACGACAGTTTCTTTTTTTTTCTTTTTTTTTGTGGGGGGGGGAGGGGAGGATGAGGGGAATTGAAAAGGTGAGAACATCGATAGCTGAACAGCATATAGCAACGCAAACCTCTCATTCGCAGGATAAAGAAAAAAGAATTCTACACTGGCTTTGTCAGTGGAATTCTTATTTTCAGTTGGTTTAATCCAGGACGCATTCAATTTAAATTTAATGTTAAAACATTTCATTAATTAACCTTAACCTTAAGGCCTGAATGACGAGTTTGGAACCTCGTCGTTTTGTGCCACCTATTTTTTCCTACTCGTATTAACGACAATTCATAATCTTAGCCAATACTGTCTTTCAGTGTCCAGTTGTTCTTCATTTCTTGTCGGTTGGAGACCGATATTTGGCATCACTGCGGATACGAACCCTCTTTTTTAATTATTTTTTTTCGTGAGGTGTATTATCATCTCCTCACAGAACGGAGCGTTGCTTAGTTACGCGACATCTTCGAAGATGCGCGGTCACGTGACCCGCACGAAACTGTAAACCCTGTTATTAAGCGAACGAAGATCAATGCGTCTTAATTCCAAACCCTTCTAATCCACCCGAATGAGACATTATTTCCGCTACTCCTTAATATCTCATGAATCGGCAATCACGACCCCACATTTTTCTTTTTCCAGCTCAATTCCTCCCACTGCTCGTCCGCATTCACATCCGTATTCATACGACGGGACTTCAAACGGCTTCCGCTTTGAACACCGTCATTCGCTACCACTTTCATCCCTCCCTTTTAGCACGTTCTCCGGGCTGCAGTGAGATCGGGCCATCCACGTGTTTGACACCTAAACGAACGACTAACGCCAGGAACTGCTATTGTTCGAAGCGACACTTGTTGGACCTCTGCCGTCTAGAAGAAGATTCCTTAACAGGCCTTGAGATTTGAATTCGTCGTCCCTCCCACTCCTTCCTTTGCCTCTTATTTTTTGCTTTCTAAAACTGTCCTGCAGAAGCTAATTGAAATATTCTTGCATGTAATATGGCGCAGTGTCTTTTTGTCGAGAGTATTTGCGGGGGTATGTCGACGGGTAAAGAGAATCTTCTTTCCCGAACGATGCAAAGTATGTCGTGTAATATGCACGCATGAAAATTGTACGAGTTATTTAGTTTATTATTGAACAAGTAAGCTAATTAATTTGGGTGATTCATTTGAGTCCTTTTATCTGGAGGTGTTCGAGTCATATTACAATCAATACTCAGTTTGGAGTTCAGGGAAGTGAGAACTGATACTGCAGATCAAATACTTTTTGACGTCATTAAGACCTTACAAGCATGCATGAACTCATTTCGCTTATATCGAAAAAAATGGAGACGGGGAAAGTCGTATTTTAAACTGGAATTAAAAATCAAATTAATAAATGCAATAGATGTAAAAGTATCTTAAAATTCAGTTGATTTTCAAATGGCATATGTAAGAAAAAGAGAAGAGTGGGTGTCCAGGATATTTGGCAGAATCCTTATCTTAAAAAAAACTAATAAAGAATGAATAAAAACTCGGAGTTTAAGATTTGTGCTGCACCAATACAAATGATGCGTGTCCGTCCGCACAATTCATCATCGACCATTCATCGCGGAAAAATTCTTCCGAAGAAAAATCTTAAATCCTATGGTCATATGTCATTCTCATATATGAAAAAAATAAAGAAAGAACTATTTTATTTATTATCTCGATTATAATTAGCGTTCTGAGATTCCGTGTAAAGTTATTCATATTCTTTCTTACTACGGGCTCTGTAGATGGAATATTAATTGTTACTGGGATAGGGAGAACATACTCGAGGATATTTAGGGATAATAGTTATTTCCAACTACTATTTATAGTTAACTAATTACACATCCCTATTAACTATTCTAACTACTAATAGTTAGAATAGTTATTAAAGTTTTTTACTTTGGGTATAATAAATGTTAAAGATACCAAGCTATTTTAAACCTGGTTTTACTCCATTTCCCAAGTAAGCAATCAGACAAACAAGTCAAGTTTGCGCCTGCAAGTAGTGCAAGTCTGGGTGACCCACAAAGTAGTGCAAGTCTTAGGCAACTCGTGGTAAAGGTGGATAAGCTCTGATCACTAATCTTAATATTTACCCTTAATGCAAAGCCCATCTCCTGGAGGAGATGTATGATGCTATGCATCAAAGGCAAGGGGCCACTTAGTGATCAGCGCTTATCCACCTTTACCACGAGTTGTCTTGACTTGCACTATGTGCGGGGTCACCCTGACTTGCACTACTTGCAGGCGCAAACTTGACTTACTTGTCTGTTTGCTTACTTGGGAAATGGATTAAAACCAGGTTCAAAATAACTTGGTATCTGTAACATATATGTGTGTGTGTGTGTGTGTGTGTGTGTGTGTGTGTGTGTGTGTGTGTGTGTGTGTGTGTGTGTGTGTGTGTGTGTGTGTGTGTGTGTGTGTGTGTGTGTGTGTGTGTGTGTGTGTGTGTGTGTGTAGAAAGTATTTTACCTTGGGTATAATAAATGCTTAGGTATAATATGACTTGTTTGTCTGTTTGCTTACTTGGGAAATGGAGTAAAACCAGGTTTAAAATAGCTTGGTATCTTTAACATTTATTATACCCAAGGTAAAATACTTTCTACATTTATATCTCCTCGTGAGATTTTTATTTAATAAGGTTAAAACTCCTTATAGTAACTTGTTCTGGTAAAATACTTATAAGCTCTGTATTACTAAAATCTTGGTATTTCTAGCCTGGCTCCCACTGATGAGACCTCGATGGGGGTCGGAACGGATGGGGGCTGGCTTTGAGAGGCTCTGCTTGGGGATAGGTTTTTGCCTGTCTCTGAGTAGGGCCACCGCTGAGATTATGGCTCCGGCTGGTGGTGGGTGAGCCTGCCCCTAGGTAGAGCCAATGCTGAGAAATTCTTCTCGGTGACGGGGTGAGCCTGTCACTGAGTGGAACAACTGAGTTAGACGGTCTTTCGGCCGCTATAGAGTGGTCTAGGGATCGTCCTAAATTTTTTAGAGAGGTCTTTACTTAAATACACCTCAATAAAGGTCGAAACCAGTCTGGGTAGTGGCCCCTTGCCTTTAATACATAGCATCATATGCACCTCCTCAAGGAGATGGGCTGTGCATTAAGGGTAAATATTAAGATTAGTGATCAGAGCTTATTCTACTTTTACCATGAGTTGCCTTGACTTGCACTACTTTGAGGGTCAGCTAGACTTCCAATACGTGCAGGCGCAAACTTGACTTGTTTGTCTGATTGCTTACTTTGGGAAATGGAGTAAAACTAGGTTTAAAATAGCTTGGTATCTTTAACACACACACACACACACACACACACACACACACACACACACACACACACACACACACACACACACACAGACACACACATATATATATATATATATATATATATATAGAGAGAGAGAGAGAGAGAGAGAGAGAGAGAGAGAGAGATACATGCTCCCAAAGTGAAATACATAATTAATTACTTCTCTTGTGAACCGTTCAAAAATAAACTGTAATCAGAAATATATCATGTCGTTACCAACCGACTAGACGCGTACCCTTTCCCACCAATGAGCTGGGGATTCGAAACGAGCTGGAATGTTTGTAATTGTTTTTAGGTGAGAGATAAATTTCGTCGTTTGAAAATACCAGCATTTGAAAAAAGGTAAAGATTAGCATTGCAGCCGCAGATGGCAATTTAGTTTATGCTGATTTACAGCATTATGATAGCATTTACGTAATTTCATCGTGTTCTTTAATCTAATTACTCGAAACTGTGATCTTAAACGGTCTGCAAACGATAACAACGTGCAACATATCTTTCCCATGTATAGAAAAGTGAAGTCATTTTCAAAATACACGTGCATTCAATAACTGAAACACCTCATCTTCTGAATTAGTGCAGATAAAATCTATATACAGGAAAACTTCGCTTAACGCGATTAATGAATCCATCAATCAATGTGCGTTAAGCGAAATCGCGTTAAACTAATACAATAACCAATAAGAATCATTATAATTCATCCATCAGTTAGCGTAAATTTGGAAACAAATTACAGTATAAGCTATATTAGAGGATAAAATCACCAAACTTAATAAAAATCAATTGCTTAAATTTTTACTTAATGCCTAAACATTTGATTGAGCTTCTCGTTTTACTTAAAAAATGAAGTAAAGAATCGTGCTCGACTTTTTCATGCAACTTGCGATATCTGGCGATGGCTTTATCAAGAATTCAGAGGACTTCGAAGCTTCGTTCCATATCAGGATCAGCATCAAACACAATTTCCTTAGCATGCTCAATGGGATTGAAAACTAGCTCAGTTCTTTTGCAGTTCGCTTCTTAGTAGCAACATTCTCTTCTTGTTCGCACTCCTTACTTTCTTCTTCTTCTTCATATGCACGCTGTTCTTCTAGTTGAAGGAGATCATCCTCGCTTAACTGTTTTGAATGGGAATCGAGCAAGTTTCTCAGTGAATCTTCATTATTCATTAAATCCAAGTTTTTTGTTCCAATTGTGCTGATTTCTTCAATAATGTTAGATCTTGAATTTCGTGTACGATAAACTAACTTAAGCTCGAGTTTAAAGTCGCCTTCTGCATTGCCTCTTAATAAAAGCGTAAGAAGATCTTTAGATACTTTGTATCCTGGTTGAGATGCTTCAGCTTTAGCTGGGAAAGGTTTTGTTGGGACGACCAATTTCATCGACGTTGAATATTTGCCGATCATCATAATCACCCACGTGAATTATGCTTTGCAATTCTTCAGGAAACCGCAGACTCTTTATCAGCACTAGCAGATTCCCCATTTATTCTTACGTTATGCAGTCCAGTTCTATTTTTAAAACGGTCAAACCATCCTAAACTCGCAGTAAAGCTTTCACATTCCTCTTGAAATTTGGTCTCTTTCAATGAGATAAAAATATCGAGAGCTTTGCCTGAATATCCCCTCTACTAAGGGGTATTTTTGAAGATTATTTTTTTGGTTCTAATCCTCAATCCAGAGTGATAGAAGACGCTCCATCTCGATCATTAAATGGCTTCTATTTCGGGCGATCTGTATGTTTAAAGAAGCAGCAGCAACTTTTCCTTGTTCTTTGTATGCTTTGCTCTTATTGAATGTAGTCCAAATTCGCTGTATCCCAGATCTCGCACAATCCTTGTATTACTAGCGCCACTTTCATGTCTCTTAATGACTTCCAGCTTTATTTTATATATAGCAGAAATTAGGAAACTCACCGATCAATAAAATATTACTTTCACTGTGTAAGAATAAAACTATTATGAAAATCTAATTAAAATCTGTGAAATTTATCTTGCGCTGCATTTACTTTTTATATATCAGCATCAATGCAATATCATTTCGATTTTCTAGCGAACAACGTTTTCCGCGATGAATTGTCCACGAACCCAAATTATGAATGATAAATATTTTGAAATAAAAAATTAATAGTAAGATTTTTTTTTCCCTGACTTCTCCTAGGCATATAAACACAGCACTTGAAACTACGTGGTTCCACATGACCACTCCTTTCACGTTGTATACTCGAGGTCTTGAACGCAGCTTTAGGTGTTATGAGTCTCACAATTTAAAACATGGGATCTATTATTAACTTAAAAATAATAACATTCACTTTTAGGTAGTCTTCTCAAAAATATAAGCACCTATTAGATTAGTTCTGTCTTTTACGCAATTTATTCCTGGATTTTAAGCTGTAATTTAGCATCGAAATCCTTAAAATTCCGTCCATTCCCCTCAATTTGTATCAGTCGAACCAATTGCAAGGACGGAAAACAGCAAAATGCTTTGATATTACGTTTAACCATAATTCAACTCTGGCTGGATGGGGGGAGAGGTAATACACTTTACAATATCGAACATCCAGAGGGGGGAGAATGGAGATTTCAATTATTTTTTTTATTTACAAAATTTGAAAAAGCAATTTGGAATTACATTAATCCGCATTGACTAGATAGAATATAATAAAATTTAGTGGGCTTTTTGTTTAACTATACTGTTCAAAACAATTATTGGTATTTTGGTTTTTCTTTTAAATTATAAAGAGTTATAAAAATAATTTACAAATGTAACCAATTTATTTTAAAATATTCTTAATATACAACAGTGCAGAACACGCAACCGAGTACAAAATCATGTTAAGACTTGTCGAAACGTGTCTTAGCCGTATTAACATGTGGGGAGGGGTATAAAAGCGTGGCTTGTTGCTTTCACTTCCACAGTGCATAATTATTGCTTCGATTGTAAACTTGTGTCACTTACCACCCATTATTTTGTTAAAAATGGCAGAACAACATGATATCCCGGAATCCATGGCTTGGAGAGCCATTGGTCGATTAGAAGCTGGACAAACGCAGCAAGTTGTCGCTCAAGCGTGTCGTGTATCTCAAAGCGTAATTTCGCGACTTTGGAATCGCTTTCTGGAGACGGGAAATGTTCGAAATTGTCTTCATGCCAGAGGTTTATATGTTCGAAGACCAATGGTTTGCATTCCACTTACTGCAAATGATAAAAGAGCCCGAAGAATTTGGACACAAGAAGTGGACAAATGAGGATTTGGCTCGTGTACTTTTTGGTGAGGGGTCCAGGTCCAGTCTTCAACCAGATATAATGAAATTGAGTATTTAAGATCGTCAGAGATTTGAGAATGGGTTGATCAAAGATTAGATTCATTTTATCTTCGTTTTGTTGGCGAAATTATTTGATATACTACTACTACTACTACTAATAATAATAATAATAATAAATTTACTGGCTGAATGTAATTTAATGAAATATGGTAATTTAGGACCATTATTAAAATTTACTGAGTCGTTTCAAAAGACTCCAAAACGGCTCAGTTGTTGCGATAATGAAAGACAACACTGCACAAGATGGTTGTTATAACACACACCTTTTTTGTGATTACCTGCAGTTCCTTACTTGTTTTGTTTGCTTTCTTATGATGTTTTACGAAGGGGGTGGGGGGTCTGAAAAGTTCTGATAAACATCTAGAACAAAAATGATATTAAAGCAACTGATATAACCACAAGAAAGAACATATGAGCATATAAGAACATAAGTTACCTTCATCACTCTGCTATTAGTATTCATATTTACGAATTTAGGGACACACGTGTTGAAATGATTATTTTACTTATTATTAATAAAACAACACTTGACCTTTCGACTCCTGTATTTGAGGTCATCATCAGAAAAATTCATGCGTACAGTATATGGAAACAAACTACATGCTCTTGCACTCTTCTTCTTTGAGTGCCATCTCCTATCGGAGGTCGGCGACCACCTTGGCAAATTTTGAGCGATTCTGAGCTACTCTGAGCAGTCTCTCAGAGTTCATACCAGTCCACTGTCTGATGTCTGCCAGCCAAGATTTTCTTCGTCTTCCATTTATCTTCCCTTTTATAATCAATTGAAGTATCTTATATTTTTCATTACGAAGTAGGTGACCAAGATATGCAGTTTTCCTTCTTTTTATGGTATCTAAAAGTTCACGTGATTTCCCCATTTGTTCCAGTACTTCCTGATTGGACGTTTTTGTTGTCCATGAGATTTTTAACATTCGTCTGTATAACCACATCTCAAAGGCTTCGAGTCTTTTTATTGATGTTGTCTTCAAGGTCCAAGTTTCTGCACTGTACAGCAGTACAGACCATTCATAGCATTTAACCAAGCGTACTCTAAGCTCTAAGTTTAAACTGCGGTTACACAGTGTTGATTTCATCAAGAGAAAAATTTTTCTTGCCATTTCAATTCTAACTTTTATTTCCATTTCTGGATTGCAATCTTCATTTAACCAGCATCCGAGATATTTAAACTTTGCCACTCTTTCTATTTGTTTCCTATTTAAAGAAAGTGCTAAATTAAGAATTGGTTTCTTACTTATGACCATGAATTTAGTTTTGTGATATTTATTTTTAATCCCATTTTTTCACTCTCTGCATTTATTAGCTCCAAAAGATTTTGACGATCCTGAATATTGTCAGCCAGAAGAGCCGTATCATCGGCATATCAGATGTTGCTGATGATCTCACCATTTACACTAATCCCTTCCTTTCTTCCTTCCAAGACTTTTTGAAATGTGGCTTCTGAGTAGATGTTAACAAGAAGAGGTGACAGCACACATCCTTACCTTACTCCTCGTTTGATGAGTCTGTAATAATGTCATCAACTTGAACAGATGCCTTTGGGTTCCAATATAAGTTTTCAATGATCCTGATGTCTTTATCATCTAATCCAATTCTTTTTAATAGTACAATCATTTTAGCATGTTATGTTGGACTTTGTCAAATGCTTTCTCGAAGTCGATGAAGCAAATGAATATTATCTTGTTTTGGTCAATACATTTTTGAAATAAGATCTGAGAACAGAAAAGGGTCTCTCTTATTCCCAAGCCGTTTCTAAATTGGGTATCACCATCAGTGATACCCAATTTCCGAATTGGGTATCACTGATGGTGTCTTCACATTTTCTGTATATTCTTTTTTTTTGAATTATTTTCAGAAACATTTTGAGAACGTTTTTGAGACTCATTAGGCTGATCATCCTATAGTCATTACAAGTTTTCGCATTTACTTTTTTAGGTAGTATGATGAAGGTCGACTGTGACCAGTCTTGAGGGATTATGCCTGTATCGCAGATCTTATTAAATAGCTTTACTAATATGTTAATGTTGTCACCTTCTAATAACTTTACTATTTCTGCTGGTATTCTATCTGGTCCTAGGGTTTTACCATTTTTAGCTGAGTTTAGTGCACATTCTACCTCTGATTTTAGAATGCATGGACCTTCCATATGTTCATAAGTATTTTCTGGGTTCTGTCTGTTATCAGTAAAGAGTTCTTCTATATATTTCACCCATTCTTGTATTTTGTCATCCTTTTTGGATATAATTTCTCCCTTTTTGTTTCGAAGGATACAGAATTGTTTTTTCTTACATATACCTGAGGTCTCTCTTTCATCTTTTTTTGTAGATTAAAATTGTCATGCTTTTCCTGTAGAATTTCTATTTCTTTACATTTTTCTTTCATCCAGATTTCTTTTGCTTCTTTGATCTTGTGTTTAATAATTTTCTGAACCTCTGTATATTTTGTTGGATTATGATTTTTATATGATCTGCGTTGATCCATGAGAGAAAGAATTTCATCAGTCATCCAATCTTTCTTTTTTACTGCTCTATAAGGTATTGGTAAATTTCTCTATGAAGACATATTTCAATTTGTCCCACGATTCATCAACCCTCGTGATGTCATCATTCTTGATAAGTGCTAGCTCTTGATTCAGATCTTGACTCAATTTGCTTCTTATCTCTGTGTTTTTTAATTTTCCCAAATCAAACCTTTTTTGTTGATGTTTCTTAAGTATAGCTTTCAGTCTAAGTTGTAACTCTGCCACCAGTAGGTTATGATCAGAAGCAATATCTGCACTAGGGTAGGTTTTTGTACTCTTTATAGAACTTCGAAATCGTTGATTAATTAGCAAGTAATCAATTTGGTTTCTGACTATATTCCCATTATTATCCTGTGGTGATCGCCAAGTATACAAGCTTCGAGGTGGTAGCTTAAACCATGTATTTGTGATTATTAGCTCCTCTTCCTGGCAGAATTGAAAAAGACGGTCACCTCTCTCATTTCTTGTGCTCAGTCCGTGTTCGCCAACTACATCTCCACTTCTACCTTTTCGAACTTTAGCATTGAAATCACCCATGACTATGTTAATATCATGCTTTTTTTGTGTTTTTCATTAGTTCTTTTAATTGATCATAAAATTCTTCAGTCTCGGTATCACTCTTGTCAGCAGTAGGGGCACAGACCTGTGTAAGATTAACATCTAGTGGGTGGTTGTCCTTTCAGTTTTAATAACATCATCCTATCTGAGTGAGGGATGAAGCTCAACAGTGACTTATTGATCTCTTTGTTTATTATTATTCCAACTCCGTTTTGATGGTTGTTTTCACAACTTCCAGAGTGATACATTGTCATGTCATTGACTTGAGTTTTGCCTGATCCTGGTCACCTAACTTCACTCATTCCTAAAATTCCAATTTCAAGTCTTTTCATTTCTTGGATAGCATTTCTTAGCTTACCTGCTTCATACAAGGTTCTGACATTCCAGGTTCCTAGTTTTACTGAGCACACCATGTTGAGCCCGGGAATTCTTCGCACCCCTCTCCCATTTAAGGGACGCCGGTAACTCGGGGCCATTTGTGTAGATTTTCTCACCATGGTGGTTAGTCTGGAGAGAGAATAGAGCAGTAGTTTCTCCCTTTGCTTTCTGCTCTGCAGTATTACAGACGTACACAATAAACTGTATTGCCATCTGCAATTTTCTAATCACAAGCTTTACCGTCATCATGAGACTTCAACCTTGTGTCAGTACTGACAAAGCTGCTTCCCTTTGTCAGAGGATTGAATCCTTTATTTTTCCTTGTAACCCTAGGTAGGGGCCATAACCGGGTACTGACAGCCGGAGCCTGCTGAGCCCCGGTTTTTTATAGAGGTCTGCTCCCCTGAAGATTCTTCCGCAGATTTCACTGTTGGGATACGAATCCTCTTCCAATGATTTGTCTGTTGTCCTTCACAGAGGCCCGTTAGCATCCTTGTAGGGAGTGTACCCTACGGAAGGTCCCAGGGAGCACGACGTGGACGTGGACTTGCCTCACTCCCCACTCTTGCACTCTACAAAGGTAAATTGAATCTGCGCTGTTAACTCACCTTTTACTTAGCATGACCTCTAGTGGTAAAAAAGAACTAAACCTTGTTAAAGTCCTCCCGTACTGAGATTTTCTTTTGGACTTGTACAGTTCAGGTTGCTATTGAGATTGTGTATTGAGATTTTTCTTTGGCTTGTTCTGGTTGCTATAATGGTTGCAAATGGGTCCTCCACATTATTGGAATGGGTACACCAACATTTTTGTTCAGGTTAGGATTGTGTTTGAGCATTTCACATGCTTCTTTAAATTTCCTCTCGAGCCAGGTTTTGGTGCAGTGTAGGGACTTGGTATTTTTCCAATCAATTCTGTAGTATGTTTGGAGTGCGTGGTCTGAAAGGCCGATTTTTCCAAAATGGAGGTTTAACGTGTCGTTTGTGTTCATCCTTCCTAATTGGGATGGTTTGCCCTGTTTCCCCTAAGGTTACATGTGCATTGTATTTTGTAAACCCCTGGACTGGTTAGGTGTGGAAGAGGATGTTTAGGAGAACTGAGTGGATGTCTTAATTTTGTCGTGGGTTTGAAGGTGGTTTTGTTGTATTTGTGTAGTGTTCTGTCTATTTTTTCCGAAATGCTCTAACATAAGGTATGGCAATGGAAATGTCAGAGGCATTTCAGAAAAAGTAGATAGTCTGGTATGTCAAGTTTTTATTTATTTATTTTTTATTTTTTTTATTTGCTTTAGAAAAAGTTCAGTTTAATGTCCGTAAGCAACTCGGTTTCTTTTTCGATTTTTTTTTTTTTTTTTTGAATAGGGAAAAAATAGAAAATCGTAACAATTCAGCAAAGTACCAACTTACAAGACATAATAACTCTCAATGATTTCTGAACTTCCTTGTCAATAGCAGAGTGAAGAGATCAAATCTAAATTTGCACGGAGAGATGACACCTCTTCTCTCTGTGAACGATATCTTGAGAAGTTCTGGACATTTTCTGTTTCTATAAACCGATGATATCGTACAAATGAATTTATCGTCAATTAGTGAGTAGATTCACCTGAATCCTTGTTGCCCAGCACATCAGCAACTCGAATTTTAAACATCATAAAACACGCTGAGCATTTGGTTGAACTGTCTTCATACCAACTGCTTACGATGGGATGGTTTTGTACCGAGGGTTTTGTGTATCAACGTTTGGCTAAGCAAATGAAAACAACTCCTGTTACTTTTTTTATCTTAAGGAGCGTCGATTAGATTGGTGAAATCTTTCAGAAGCGATGTTATTTCTTTATCCTTTTGAAAACTATACGGCGTTTTCGGGACGATATGAAATTTTTAATTTGGTTGATCGTCGATAAAGTAGCAATGGGATTATTAGTCGCTTTGGATATTTTTTCCATTGTATATGATTTGAGTGAGTTGTCTTTGATGTGTCAGGGGTGTACATTGCTCCTAAGATTATATTTAGCAGTTTTACAATAATCGGATCTACGCTGAGTGCCTTTTAATATCTATGGTCTTGATTCCGTCTATCAAATCCTTAGTTGGAGTTAATTTGACGAACTGTTCTTCTGTATAGAGAGAAGAGTTCTTCCTTTTCAAATAAGTTTTTCTTTGGAAAGAATTTGTTTTCATAGCTAGCAAAGGGAAATAAATCTTTCACCCAGACTTGCACTATTTGCAGGCGCAAACTTGACTTATTTGTCTGTTTGCTTACTTGGAAAATGGATTAAAACCAGGTTTATATTTAAATAGCTTGGTATCTTTAACGTATATTATACCCAAGGTAAAAAACTTTCTACATCTATCTCTCATCCTGAGATTTTTATTTAATAAGTTCAAAGCACCTTATGGTAACTTGTTTTGGTAAAATACTTATAAGCTCTGTATTACTTAAAACTTAGTATTTCTAAGCCTGGCTCCCACCGATGAGACCTCAATAAAGGTCGAAACCGGTCTGGGTAGTGGCCCCTTGCCTTTAATGCATAGCATCGTACATCTCCTCAAGAAGATGGGCTTTGCATTAAGGGTAAATATTAAGAATAGTGATCAGAGCTTATTCCACCTTTACTACGAGTTGCCTAAGACTTGCACTACTTTGCGGATCTCCCAGACTTGCACTATTTGCAGGTGCCAACTTGACTTACTTGTCTGTTTGCTTACTTGGGAAATGTTTGCTTACATTTATAGCCTGCAAGCCTTTCTCATACATACAAGTTTCAATAACAATCTTTTTAATGCCGCCATGTACAGCTTCGGCGTGTTAAAAACATTGCCTTTGTTTTTAACACTCTAACATATTCTCATTAATGCCGTATATGCGGTTAGCTTCAAAAGAGTTATTTACAAAAACATCTAATACAAACTATACCGAGACAAAGTTTATTTTTTTACTATATTCCATGGGAGTTAACCTAAGTAAAAAATCGATGTAATATGCTTTGTAATATTTAATATTTAAGCTACAATCGGGTTTTTACACTTTGCTTATAATCGTATTGATTCGGCTCGCTGTTTGACTTCCACTGATCCAAATTAATTCATTTAGCCGGACTTATAAGAAAATTACTGATTTGACAATTTTAACGAAAAATAAATAAACAATAGCAATACACTTAAAGCGAATTAAAAATAATAAAAAATAATGAAAAATAAAATATTATTTAAATTAAGGGGATATTAAATCCCACATTGTTTTAAAACCGAATTAGAAACTCAAAGATTGGAATCAGGGAGTTTCATGCCGAATATAGTAAACTATAAAAGTATCGGCGATTACTAGCGTGGGTAAATGCACATAGTCCTAGTAAAATGTGGGATTTAATATCCCCTTAATTTAAATAATGTTTATATTGCCGAAACGAAGCCTATTGGCTCTTTATATTTAAGTAACTTAATGGGTGCACCTTTTTGACAACTCGTATAGCCGAGTATAAGTTCTTTTCGCTATACACTTTGGTATTAATTTGGTCTAGCTACTCACTGATGAAGCCTCAAAAATGGCTGAAACCGGTGAGATTGCTAATATAAGTTCGCTCTCTTAAGGTTTTTGCCTTAAGGGAGCAATTTGAGTCTCCGGGGAAAGTGTTTTTCGGCACGGTCCAGTGAGGGGCTTTGTCGGTGAATGCTTTTCTTCGGAATTTGAGCGGTTCTGATCGGTGGTGGTGGGGGGTGGAAGGCCATCATTGAGTAAAGCCAAAGTTGAGATGGACGGTCTTTCGCCCACAATTGAGTGGCCGAGGGATCGTCCGAATTTTTAGAGACGGCTTTACTTATTTATAAGGCTGAAACCGGTCTGGGTAGTGACCTCCCACCATAATGTAATAACAGTATACATTTCCTAGGAAATGTGTTTTTACATTATGGAAAATACCAAGAATAGCGATCAGAACTTTCTCCACCTTTGCTACGAGCTGCCCGAGTTTGTACTACGTACTAGGACTCCTTGCATTAGCTCACGCCAGTGGCTGCCGATACTTTAATAGTTTACTATATTCGGCATGAAACTCCCTGATTCCAATCTTTGAGTTTTTAATTCGGTTTTAAAACAATATGGGATTTAACATCCCCTTAATTTAAATAATGTTTATATCGCCGAAATGAAGCCTGTTGGCTCTTTATATTGAAGTAAAATATTATGTTTTCAGTTTTTATTAAATTTGTAAGTAAGGAGCAATACACAAGAGATCGACCAAAAATCGCTCCCGCGATCGACGGGTTGAACACCCCTGCAATAAGCAATGACCAGAAAATGATCGGAAGTAACGTAGAGGATTCTGACTTTACTTTCTGAACTTGGGCCAAGTAAATGAGCGTTTGTTGTTGTTTACACCAGGGGTATCCAACCGCTGGTGCCAAGGACCAAAACAGATAAAATTCCGAAAAGTATTGCATGCAGTGGCTAAGAATAGTTCCTTATTGTTAATTATGTTTTTTTTTAACATTCTTATTACATTGTTATAATAATAATACGTGTGTGAAATGCACCCGTACGCGACCTGGAAAATTCTGATAAACGAAGCTGATCTTAAAGCAACTGATAAACCACAAGAACCAGCAGCAGACTCTTTCTTTTAAGGTGATCAGCATTCGTATTTACGAATTTAGGGACACAAAGCACGCACATTCACCCCATGTACAATTAGATAGGGTGAATGGAACATTATGCGAGTACAGAGCAATGGTGGTGGTGGGGATTTATTCCTTTCAGTCGTTTCCAACCTTCGTTGCTTTTGTAGGCATTGCTCACAATGAGTTCCTGGTGAAGTTTTCACAAAGTAGTTCACCAATGCTCTCGCCCCCCCCCCACCTTATCCGGGCTTGGGACCGGCATTCATGACCGTAATCCATGGGTGTTCAAGGGGCCAGTTTGTCTGTTCTGGGGGAAGGGGGCTAAAAACCCGAGTTTCGGGTGAAAAAACCCTCCCTCCGTATGAGACCAGCTTACCTCTAGTCGAGAGAGACCAGATCAAGGTTTCTCACGTCATTAACGGGAATCGAACCCAGGTCGTTCCGACCAAAGGGCTTCGTCTATACCAGTGATGGCGAACCTATGACACGCGTGTCATAGGTTCGCCATCACTGACATACTTGAGAGTTTCTGAAACCCTCAAGTATGTCAGTGCATAGCACTGACTCACTTGAGGGTTTCAGGTGACACACCTTGGATGTTGAAAAATATTGGTATTCTGATGAAAAAAAACTGCAATAAATCGTGTATGATCGTTCTCAGTTAAGGCGAAGGTAGGTGTGTTCATTGAAAGAGCTTTATACCAGTAGTCAGCAACAGAAAAGTCATTAAATGTAATGTAAGTTTGTAATTTCAGTTGATTAAATTAATTGTATAATATGAATTCATAGATTTTATATCAATGCCCTATTAAATAAATAGCCTAATATGATATGATATGTATAAGTCACCAACTATGATTATGTAGTTACATTTATAATGCATGTATGCAAGTGGCACATCAACAACGTCAATATTTTAATAAAAAAAAGTTTGACACACCTGGGTAAAAAGGTTCGCCATCACTGGTCTATACTGACTGAGATACGAGGCTCATACAGAGCAATACATAGTCTATATTTAAGTTGTTAGTCAGCAGTTAGAATTTACGGAAATACTGGAAGATGTTTAGATGTAAAACCAGGAGTAAGACAAGGATGCACACTATCTTCACTCTTATTCATCATCTTATATGGATTGCATTATGAAAGAAAGTGGCATCCGACCTGATATTAGAATTGGAAATGTCAAGCTTAGTTATTTGTTGTATGCAGTATGCATGTTGTACTCCTAAATACATCTGGTGCAAGTCTCCGGGATTCCCTGACTAAATTGAATAACAGCTGTAACAAATCTGGCATGAAAATCAGCAATTAAAAGACCAAAATTATGAAAATAGGCATAGAAAACTTCAACTGCATTCTGAATGAAGAGCCTATAGAACAAGTAAAATGTTTCAGCTATTTTGGCAGTTTTTAGTGAAGATGGCAAATTAAATATGGAAGTAAATAACAGAATGAGCAAAGCAGGTATGGTGTGCCATCTGAATAAATTCATATGGAATAAGAGAGAAATTAGCCAAACTAGCAGTGTTCAAATCAATTTTAAGTTATGGGTCTGGAAAAAAAAGGCGTAGACAGATGTCATCAATGGCAGCATCCTATAAAAAATGAGGATATTAGGAAGAAACTTGACATTGTTTACAGTCGAGAATATGTGATCAGGAATAATCTAAGTTAGTGTCGTCATTTAAATAGGATGGGAGAGGAAAGGTTAGCAAAATAGGTGTTTGTTGGCAGGAAAAAGACCAACATGAAGACCGAGGTCTAGAGGAGTGATGGTTCTCTAAGAAGTGCTTTAATGAACGAAATTTTAGATACAATATTAGAGTGCTGACAAGTAATTGACTCATTTGGAGAAAATTGTTCATAGGAGATTAATAATAATGAGAACTTAATCATGTATTGCTGTCATAGTATTCTGAGCACGTACCCCTTGAGGGTTCATTTCAGAAAATTGATGACGATGGGAAAAAAAAGCTTAACCTTTATTTATACATTTAGTTGAGATTTATGCAATTTTAAATTTTTTCTTTTCTTTATACAATCTTTGAAACGTTGTTTGCTAATTTTTGATCTGTTTCAATCTTTAGTCCACTGGCTCTCATGCAGAAAACCGTTGCCACTTCAGACACGCAGACAGATATGAGAATAATTTGATGTTTTTTATTTTATTTTTTCGTGTTGTTCGCTTTTTTAAAAGTGCGTCTCTTTTACATTGCAAATCATCGTCTTCGAGTTTTTGTGTGTGTTTTACACACCCGTTTCAAAACTGTGCACATATTTTTATTCAATATAATTTGCTTTTGTGAAGTAGAGGGAATTTTCAAACCCTCCAAAATTTATTTCTTTATTATTATTTCTTTATTTTATTATTTTTGTAGCTGCCGTTTGCAAAAGGCGAAAGCACTTCATTTCTGTGTTTCGGATCGAATAAGCATGCGAACTGCCCTTCTATAATTAAAACACACACACACACACAAAAAAAAACTTTTCGAGATTGTAGTGACCCCTACCAGATGCTATATCCCATTATCACATTCTTAGATACCGAAAGAGGCATATTTTGTGTTTGTGTCGATCAAAATTCTTTTTCATGTGCGAATGTATGAATATGTGGTGTGCTCCTGCATGCTAAACTAGAGATCAGTGCGCAGTTAAACAAATACCCAGCGTGCGTGCGTGCGTGCGTGTGTGTGTGTGTGTGTGTGTGTGTGTGTGTGTGTGTGTGTTGTGGACACTGCATCTATAGCGACCCAAATTCATCCTCAAATACGCTTGTGTCAAGCGTATTTGAGGATGAATTTGGATTTCTGTTGATAGCAAACCGCATTAATAAAATATATATATATACTATATTGTTATTGGGTACTACTGTAGTCTATCATGGTCTGCCTAAGCGCCTCTATCACGCGAAGATGCGAGATCTCTTTCAGCGGATTCGACCTGAGTTTGATCTTCATATGGACGAGAAGAATCTTCGCATGACCTGCTTTCAATTGAAGGTGTGTCAGCTGATCTCATACGCAGCTAAAAGTTTTTTTTTCCCCTCGGAAACTCGGTTTTTCATCCCGTATACGCGCAAGCGTCTCTGGTATATGCTCGAGATTTATAGACAAAATTGTACAAATTTAGTGACGGTAGATGGCCCTGTGTATGTTGACTGATGAACTCGGAAGTAATTATATTACACTACTTCGTAAATGTAATCGTGTTGTGTAAATTATTATTATCATTATTACAGTTGTGTTGTGCGTTAGATGTTAAAACGTAATGTATAATATTTCTTTATACACATGCATTATAATAATTATTGTGTCAAAAAGTAAATAAATTAAAATTAATGCTGGACTTCCACGGTGTTACAAGATTTATTGTGGGAGCTTCCCTCTAACTTGTTCCTATTCTCATCGTAACTCGGTTTAAATTTAAAAAGTTAAGAAATGTAGGTACAATGCACAGGGACACTCGCGATATTGAAGAATGTTAATTATGAATCGTTACTTCATACTTTATAAACAAAAGGTTAAAAATAGATCGAGAAAATAAGTAGAATATTTTTACGAGACTCGCCAAAAAAAAAGTATTGGCTGGCAGAAGAGTTTCAGAAAGTTAACAAGTGGAAACATCTAAAAATGATATTGGTGTCCACATTTTGAACAAAAGTACTAAATACTCTCCATCATCACCATTCAATGATTTTATTCTGAGTCAGTTTCATTAATTCTGCCTTTATTGTTTTATTTTTTATTACCTTTAGATAATTCGATTTTGGGAAGATATTTGCATTTTGATAATACCACAAAGAATATTTTTTTTGTATGTTCACTTATTTTAAGCTCTGTGAACTCAGAGACGTATAGCAAAAAATCGGGGGAACAACCTAGTTGATGCATGAAATTGAGAAACTACAACTGCGCCCTCATGCAACACACTTTCACCCTCGACTATGACTGCAATTCACAGTCACTACTGAATACTTCATATAATCGTGTAGCGCAAAAATGGAACTGATAAGGAGGGAGGGGGGGGGGGGGTGAGCTCCATTAAGAATAGTATGACATGGCGCTGCACATACAGAACTCCATGTAGATTGAGAGGGAGAGATGATTTTCTTGGTTTTATTAACTAATTCAGTACAGAATTTGGTTATTTAGGAACCATTATAATTATACAAATAAGTATATCGAATACTTGATTTGTACTTAATGGAAATGGTTGATCCCAAACCAATCTCATTTCAAAATGGCTTCATTTATTAGTATTCTCGACTTTGAGCTCCGAGCCTTAGATTATCTTTTAAAGTGAGGAAATTTTAAATTAAAAACTCCAACTTAAATATAAGCGGCTCTTTGATACAAATTGCGAGGAAGCCTCTTCACTTCCTATTATTCTCTTTATTAGTGACCTAGATTTGTTTTCTTTTGTGAAATCCAAAGATGAGGGGAAGGGGGAAAATCAAATATGGGAATGGCGAAAAAAAAATTTATTTTTCACCCATTACATAATCTTTTTTTTCGCGTACACTCCAAATTTAGGAATCATCCTTTTTATATTGCTGTCCTGCGCTTCCTTCCACTATGATTCTGCCTTCATGTAATCCTCTTAAAACAACAGCTCTGAAGACTCTAAAAAAATGAATAACAAAATTAAAATACCAGCATGGATTTCAATTGATCAGAAATCTTTTTTTCACACTTATGATACTAAGTTGTATGGAAAAAATTCTGACTTTTTTTTAGAACAATTTTATTTGCAAATAAAAATGGTTCATCTTTTTATTGATTGAAATCTGTTTGATAGAAAAACTTTCTGCTTGGCCTAAAAATTCTTAAATCGGCATTTTTCTCGAAAAAAAAAGAAGTGAGTTTAACTCTTACATTCTTTACTTTTAAGATAACTTACCTGTCATAAAGCATTCTCTTTGATTTCCGTTACTGTTCCATTCTTCCTTCCAGGAGAACGAGATCAAGGCATTTTGAGCAACCAGAGTACTTTAGATCCAGACTTTAGTTGGAGATTGATGGGAAATTATTAGATAGGACGACTGAGAAATCAGATTTTCTAACATTTTGACATATTTAACATTCAAGATTTTATATTCAATATATAGTTTAAACATTGCAGTAAAACAGTTTAGAATGCAAATATCCACAGATGAAACTAAAACGATGGCATTTTGTGGACAAACTCCAGTTAGAAGTAAAATAGTTATAATAGTAATAAAATAACAGAGCAGATAAATACTTTTAATGATTTTCGATGTGATATATCAAATGATTTAGAAAAACACTTCAAATTACAAACTTCAAAACTTTTACAGATTATCGGCCTGACAAGCAGAACCTTCAATTCGAATCTTGTACTAAAAAGAAACACGATTAAAAATACAGAGTACTTCAGCGTACCTGCATTATTACGTGGCAGCGAAATTTGGGCAGTAAATGAACAAAATAAACAAATGAAATGACATTCATGAGAACTGCAAAATATATAGCAAAAAAAAAAAAAAAAACGATGAAGATATTTTAAAAGAACAAAAAATAAAATCGACAAGAAGAAAAACTAAACAAATAGAAACAAAATTGGAAAGAACATGTAAACCGAATGGCCAACACCCGATATCCTAAACAATTAATAAAATATAAACCGACTGGAAGGAGAATGCTGAGTAGACCTCGAACGATTAAAAATGAAACCTCCCGAGTTGAACGGGTCCCATCCCCGTATTTAGCGCTTTGATGATGCATCCATTTCAAAATGCATCTTAGAATTAAAATACATAAATAGATAAGTAGCGTAGTAATAACAGCATTTGCGCGGAAAAAGACCTGAGTTCAGATCTCGTCTGGGATACGATGAACTTTTATAAGGGATTCCCGAATGAAGGTGAGTTTCGTATGGAAAGAGCCTCTTGGGAGAGAGAGAGAGATGATATTTCTTCCTTGCCCTTCCCTTTTCTGGATCCATCCCTGAACACGCATGAAGTACAGACAGTGTGAATTGAAATGGTGGCAGCAGAAGATGTAGGTTCAATTCAACTGAAGGTGAGTTAGCCATTTCATAAGGCGGGGCCCTTCCAAAACTGGATTTTCATCCCGCAAACGGCCAGAGAATACACGCAACTGGCATAGTACATGCAGTTTGCAGATAGGATTAAGCATCCAGTGACAACAATATTAGTTTCTAAGAAGCTAAGTTAGTTGGCTCTGATAGGTCATTGTGAGGAAAAGACCAGATGAGAAGTTAAATGACTAACATTAAAGAAAATAAGAAAAAATAGCTCTGGATATAACCAAATAGCGGGATGGGGGAGGGATTTTGCGTAAAAGTTTAATTACATTTCATTACCAACACACACACACGCACGCATGCACGCACGCGCGCACACACGCACACACACACACACACACACACACACACACACACACACACACACACACACACACACACACACACACACACAATGTGGCTGTGAAACATGGACACTACTGAATGCAAAGGAAATTCAAAAATTAAGAACAACACGATTTAGTATGTTTTGATAGAATTTTGTGATCCAATTTTTATTGGTATCACAAAATTGGTTCACAAAAGGAACACATGGATAAGAAATCAAACCAAAGTCACATAGGAAGAGTAAAACATCTGAAGTGGCAATGAGCTGGACATATTACTCGAAGACAAGATCAAAGCTGGACAAAAGAAGTACTGGATTGGATTCCACGAGAGGAAAAACGACCACGACGCCGACCTAAATGACGGTGGATTGATGATATCATCAGATTTGCAGGAGTGACATGGAAAAGGAGAGCCATGGACAGACAGTTTTAGAGTAATCTTGGAAAGGCCTTCATCCAGTAGTGGATCGACAATGGTTGAGGACGATGATAATATATATGCATATTATTATTATTATTATTATTATTACATCAACTCTCCTGGAGTCTGGGACTCATTGAGAAAGAGAGAGTTATAACATTAACAGTAATAAATAATAATAATAATAATAATAATAATAAACCCTATTTTGTTAGTCCGCCGCAGAATTCTAATAATGATAATAATCTGATGCGTATTTTGTTCAGCGTTAGCCCTAGGGATAACATTTTCCTCATTTTTATCTTCACATAACTTGGACAATTTAAGCAGTAATAAATACAAACGCCCATATCAGTACTACGCCACCCTTTCTTCCGATGAAATAAAATAAACCATCCCCTCCGTTAACACAACCGTTTTCCCTGTACAAAAATGCATCAGTCCGCCAACATGAGTCGCTGTAAAGAGAAAGCAGGAAGTCTACGCAGGCTGCGCGCGCTAGGATCGACCAGTTCCGTGTTTATCGTTCCTGTTCCGTGGTCGTTGACCTGACCGATTAATTTCGATGTCCTCCGCAAGAGGTCATGCTTGCGCCAATGACGTCTATCTCGTGTCACGAATAGCAACGGAATTCTTCGTAAACAGCGCTGTATCTATGATATGACGCTACACACGTGTACGTTCCTAATTTCTGAAGCGCCACCTGTACCTAATCGTGCCACTAGCTTTGTAAATAACATTTCTTTTCACTGAGCAGGTAATTTAAAAATAGCATAAAAACTAGAACAATTGCAATATTCCACTTGTAGACCAGACTAAAATGTTACCCCAGAAACAAATAAAAATTAACTACAGTGGATATAACTCGTATGATTTATAGAGGTGATTCATAAAAGTTATATTTCATAACTTTTTTAGATCAGAATATTCGTTTCAGCGAAATGAAAGTGAACTATTAACCAATCGATACATACCTCGCATCAGACAGCAATTAGAACAAAGCTGGAAGCAGACAACCTGGTTTCAAAACTATTCAAAAGAACAAAAATCTTTTCGTACTATCATTTTTAATAATTAGTAAACAGCTGCAAAAACATAAAGCGAAGAAAAAGCTGATTTATTATATATAGGATTTATTATATATAGGATTTATATTTCTAACGCTCTTTATCATTTTAAGAAAACAAAGCAGTTCATAATAAAGCAGAAACTACAGTTTTGTTACTTTTGTTCTCGATTAAGGAATACCTGACATTCCAAAAAATCTTCGTTTTCCTATTTTCTTTTTTTTTTTTTTTTTTTCTTTTTTTTTTTTTTTTTTTTTGTTTCTTATATAATTTTGAAATTTGTTACTACAACTTTGTTGGCAAGTAGCATGATTTATAAAGTCGGAGACTTTTTCTTTCTTTTTTAATTTTAAGGCACTTCCAACAAAGAAAAAACTAGCCAGTTATAACTGGACAAATCGTTTAATGTACAACAACAACTGATTGTGTGAACAAAGTTACACAACTGAAATAAGTCTTGGAACTATACTTCAGATTAATGACCATTACACATCTCAATAGCGTGCGAATCCTTTGTCTGAATTACACGTTCCATCCTTAGATTTAGGCATGCTCTCCACTAATTTGAGATAACAAGAATAAGGAAATTGGACCATTCTTCATTACCGCCAATCTACTTGCTATTGTTAACCGCACTGATGTGTCCAGGACCAGACATTCCAGTTCTTCCAAAAGGTCGAAGTAAAAGTTCTATATAACCCAATTAGTTTTCCCCATCATTTTTCTCCAACCACGTCGAAATAGCTGCTGAAGTATCTAATGGTAAATTGTCTTGTTGAAAGATAAGATACAAACAGAACAACGTGAATGAAATATGCAGATCAGATCAGGATTTTTAGATTTTGGTTGGAGTATAAGAGGATGGGATGTGAGTGTGACTGAGATTTCATCCATTTTCCGTTCTCCTCCACCATCTAAATAAAGACCACATGAAAATTACCATGGAATCTTTATTTGGAGGGCAAGTAGGTCTCTAATAGAAAGGAGTTTATATGGAACTACAAGACAGTTGTTATGAGCTACAACATGAACTGTAGATGCATTTGAAAGAAGAGAAATTAGTATTGAATAATAGTTGAGAAATATCTGATAATAGCAGTGATAAACGGCATTGCTAGAGGAAGTGGATGAATACATTTGAGGTCAAATGGATTGCTAGAGAGATCAAACAGGAACTTCAAACATTTAGAAGGTGTGAGAAATGTTGAAAAATAGTTAAATACTGTAGTTTCATGACGAATACATGATTTAATCTAGGAAAATGACTAGTAAATAGTGATAGAATGAAAACTAGAATATTTGGGAACTTCGTATTATGTCAAAGGAGAATCACAAGGAGGAATTTCTTTATGTGGCCATTTGGAAGGGAAGTATTGTGAAAGAATAATTTACTTGATGGAGAGGGTAATCAGGTGAAGGATGGAGATGAAATAACCGAGCTGTTTAACAACCGTTTGTCATCTTCCTCTCGTGCTGATCGCAACTGGATTTTGTTTCTTCTCTGCTATTGCTTCTCTTTCTTTTCTTCTTGATGAATGTAAATATGGACATCTATCCTCATATAAGGAAGCACTTCAAAACGTTGTTATTTTCCTCAATCTTTTCTTTATTCGTATCAATGAGAGATATGAAAAATCATATGAAATATCAAAAAAATCAAAAACTACGGCCTTTAAAGGACAAGATCCAGCAAGAACTAAAATAGTAAGAAGATCTTAGAACAGGTGAATTCATTTAACTACCTAGGATGTACGATCACATATGAAAATGAAAAAGATATAAACGTAAAAATTGCAAAATATTTAAAAATAACAGGTGTAATTAACTCTATATTTAAACCAAACCTAGTTCAAAAACAAGCCAGACTAAAAGTATACAATACATTAGCCCTATTAGTCTTAATTTATGGAAGCGAAATCTGGACAATAAAACAAAAAGACAAACAAAGATTAATAACAGGAAATGAAGTTTGAGAAAAACTGCAAAGTATACCCTATTTGATCTCAAAAGAAACGAAGATATTATGAAAGAATTAAACCAAGAACCAGTAATAGAAAAAATATAAACATAAATGGATGGAACACGTTCAAGGAATGAAAACAGAAAGATTACCAAAACAAGCCTTAAAGTACAAGCCATTAGGAAAAAGAAAACCAGGACGTCCTCTTGAACGATTCAACGATGACTTCTAAGGCCGAAACAGGCCATACTAGGCCTAAATCCTTGATACGCATGATGATGATGATGATGATGATATCAATGAGAGTTTGATTTTCGTAAGTTCCATTCATAACTTACCTATTAGTAGTAGTAATAAGAATTCTTTGTTTTTTTCGGAATTTAACAGAACTGCAAGATTTGGACCAGCTAACTCTGATTGGCTACCAGTGGAGACTGAACTGCCTACTCAGTCTCCAAAAGTTAGATAGGGCCAAAACTGCCTCTCCCTATATGGGAATAAAAGGCTTAAGCAAGTGTTTTATATATAAAAAAGGAAAAGACGTAGGAAATCTGCTATACAGATTTCATATAGGATAGCATGCCGTACAGGAAGCCTAATACAGATCTGTATTATGGCATCCGTCAAGTGCAACAGATATAAAAAAAAATCGATGAATGAGTTTTTTAGTAAAAAATATGAGTTATTTTTCTAATGATAGTGTCTCTGGTATATCCTTAAATTAAAGATAAACTGCACGATAAAAAATGTTTTGCATCATGGCTCTCACTTTCACTAATTTCTCTGATTTGATATCGCGTATTTAAGATTTTTGATAAACTTTGCCAAGCACTTCAATTTTCATTGAAATTGTAAACTTCTACTACTAGAATTGAACAAAATAATACGAAATTAGATATTTGCCACATTTTAAAACGAGTGAAATCTGAATGTAAATGATAATTCATTAAATTTGTGACGCTATTATTATAAAGCCAGATGATCTGGAAGAGGAAACTCTCCATAGCGATAGGGACCTCTCATTATTATTATTATTATTATTATTATTATTATTATTATTATTATTATTATTATTATTATTTGTTGTTGTTGTTGTTTGTGGTGGTGGTGGTGGTAGTGTTATTTTTCCTTTTACTTTTGTCACGAAGTGCTATATATATATATATATATATATATCGGTTTCAACCTAATGTAGGGAAAGCCCTGTATCCTTATCCAACCGAAGTCCTTATATAATTAAAGGATGAGCATTAATGAATGAATCACTCGGAAGAATAACCGTACTATAGCAATTACTATGGAATTGCTGAAAGTGTGTATATAGACTTCGAAATGTCGCTTATTATCATAAATTGCTTTTCATTTTGGATCTCCAAGGAAATTCCAAACGGTGTGAAGAAGCTTGCTGAAGAACATAAGTAAACTGAATGCAAGAAGAGAATGTGAAATTGGCTGTAAGTTTGAAGCTGAAACAGCGCATGAATGTTGACCAGTGTCGTGTTTTGACATGCTGAGAAGGAAGCGGAGGATGAAGTTTCAAGTTAGACCGAACAGGGACCATGAAAACACCTATAGAAACGTCATAAGACAGAAAACAGAAAGTCTTTGAGGGAGAAGATAGAGAAAGAAAAAATGATCAGGCATTTTGAGGGATGTTTTTTGGTTCACCATTCCAAACCAAAATGTGAGAACAGCATTCTATAGTTGGGATTCATGTAATATTCATAGTGAATATTATATATTCACTATGAATATTATAAGTAATAAGTAATGTAATAAGTAATGTCTTGAATCGAGGAGGATATTCAGTTTAGGCGGCAGAATAAGCAGGGGAGGTGATGCCTTTGTGCCATAAAAATTACAACTGTAATTCAGCCCAAGGAAAGATCCGATCTGGTCTTGTCATCTGGATTTATCAGAGGGAGAGGTGTGGTCTTCTTGTGACACTAAGAAGACATGGCTGTTTCAGAAGCACTGAAATCGGTAAGATCATTAGGACAAAGCGGTAAAGTGCGGGTTCCATACTTGATACTGAATTTTACTTCAAATATCAAAATAATTGCAATTGTGTACATGACCGAATTGAAGATTTTATGCTCAGAGCTACTTTCCACTCCCTTCCTTCTCTTCATTTTTAAAGATACAGTAAAAAAAAATAATAATAATCTTTATTTAGATATTATCTTGAACAGAAGTTATTTTTTGACCGCCTATTACATGGTTATAGGAAAATAAAAATAATTATATGAAATGAAAATCATACGACATTTAAAACAAACAAACACAAAAGCGTAACCATTTGTGGAATTTCATAATTCGGGACAATAAGCAGCTACCTAGTTTGTCCATGAGTAGATGCAACACTGATTATACATCAAATAAAAATAATTTTCCATTTATTAGCATATTAGCAATAGCATTTCACCAGAAACTGCAAATAACAATTATACAACAATAAACGAGAACGATGCTGAGATGATAATAGACGGTAATTTCACTAATGCATGTGTTTGGTTCGCAATGTATCTGCACTTGGCTTTGGCGCCTCTTTTGATTCAATACGTTGTAATGACTATTATGTTAGTTCCTCTTCTCACCATCATCCCTTTATTTATGTATATAAACGAATGTTAAACAAATTTAATAACTATTTCTACTTCCTTAAAAAAAATGTCGATGTTCTGCATTATTTTGCATAATGCAGAGCACATAACGACCTAAATGATTGCCATCTACAGATAAATGACGATGAACATAAAACTGACGTCATCGATCTTTTTCGTCTAGACATGCTGTCAGTATTAAGCACGAAAAAGGAGTAGGTAGAAGTGATAGCCTAGAAACCTAAACCGCATATGACTTATATCGCTTAACGTCCTCAATTTTGAAACGAGTTTTCTCTTGTGCTTTGGAATTGTTCAACTCATGACAGATAAGATTATCCTTACGTCATTAAAAGACGGATGAGTGGAGATGCTCAAACTAGAAATCTCAGGTAAAGATCTAAACAACTGGTGGTAGAGAAAGTGGCTCGATTTACGTTGATGACTTCCGGTTTTTATGTCAGTGATCAACAGATCGTGCAACTGGTTACGAGATACAAGACAACAAGGTTTCAAACGGTTTGTTGCATTTACCGCATAAATTTCATGATTTTTTTAAATAAATTTTTGAATTTTAAAAAGACAGACTGTTCGTTTGGGTTAGAAATATATTTGTAATTAATCTCCTACCGAAAGATCACGCACATCCATGCCCACAGGGGCATTCGAACGCAGCCTGTTCGAATGAAGGAGGATACTAGGCCAACCAGATCGATAATTAAATATAATCATTAAATTATTTTTTATTATTGTTTAAAACACTTTTTCAATAATCTGACTTGCTCAGGTTTATTTTCGATGGCGTACTAACTGGAATGCAATGAATGATCTAAATACTCACCGACTTTGCAGATTCCCAGCTCAAACGTGTGCAACACTACTTGAAATCGACTAACTATTATTTACACCTATGATTGGAACTGTAAACATTAAAAGTTCATTCAACTGTAGCCATTTCAAGAATAATCCTGAAATAGTTCAGCAAATCGTCACTAGAGCTCTCTCATTTCTGAATTTAATTTAATTTAGTGAACTCTCAGGAAGAAATCTGGATAGGTGGAAACTCTTCTTTTCTGTATAGTGTGAATGCAATTCAGAATTCATACGTAGCTCATAAATGACAAATCGCCAGTGAACCATATCAGTGAGGAAAGCAGTATTAAATCGGATGCGTAAATAGGCGATATTTATCGTATTTATTTGTTTTCCAAAGCAGGATGTTTTCCTTCTTAAAATTTCAGCTACTGAAGCACAATAGTTTATGAAGGGAATAAAAGCCGTTAGCGGAGCGAAAATGGATAACAAACTAAGCAAACCCGATATGTGGGGAAGTGACAGGTGAATAAACTTATATGGCATAAGACAGAAATCAGTCAAAGCACTAAATTAGCAAAATATCACAAAAAAAAGGGGGGGGGAGGGTACAAATGATTTTATCTTATTGTCAGAAAATAAATACACTTTCTTAATCTTCATGAATGTGTAAGCATAGCTAATCGAATATTGTACGTGAACTTTAAAAAGAACTCGAGATGAAAGATTAACAAATCAAGTATGAGCAAGCGTAGCAGAAATATAAGAAATAAGAAATAGCAGAAATCACGAGGAAGGTCCAAGGCTCTGAGTCTTTGTAAAAAAAAAAAATACACAAAAAAGTTGTTATATTAGTTGTTAAATCGGAAACTAGGCCCGAAATTTAAGTTAGTTAGGCTTAACTTAAAGGGCCTGTGTAGCTCAGTGGAAGTGGCGCTTGCGCCTTCTTCTCTTGGTTCATCGAAATTAGACTTAGGTTCAAGCCCAGTCGCCGACTGGAGGAACTTTTTCGAAACTAAGCCTATTTTCGAGATTCCCGAGTTAGTCGATCTCTGGCATGGGCAAGCGGGTTTTTTCTCCCGGAAACTCGGGTTTTTCGTCCGGTAAACTCAAGAAAATCGACCGCAGTACCCACATTATTTCAGACAGTAACATATCCTGTTAGGGTTAGGTACCAAAAGATGGCAGCACTTGTTTGCCAGTCTCTTCATCGGTGGCTGCCTATAATTAGTGATAGACATTGGCCACCTATCTCTGATTGACTACCGGTGGAGATTGAACTGCCCACTCAGTCTCCAAAAGCTAGATAGGCCTATAAAGGCCTCGCCTACTCCCTATAAGGGAATAAAAAGCGTTACCTGATTTTTTTAAAACTTAACTTATGTTATATCCAACGAGGGTATAACGATGGTGTAAAGTGTTCATTTTTATTTTATTACAAGGCGTAGTGATTCCTAATAGGAACTTATTTTTAATTTTTTATAGTTTGTCGATGTTATCATTTTTGTAATTATCAGAGTTCTAAAATTATTAAAGAAAAAAAATCAATCAATAACGATTTTTTATGTTTGTGTTGATGCTACTTCAAAATTTACTAATTTGCATTTGTTGGAAAATCATACTGACTTCAATGCGCGGCCTGTATTAGGAAATTTACTGAAAAAACTTACAGGAAGATTCGAAATACTGCAAAATAATACAGAAAACTTATAGTTCATGAAGCCAAGAAAGATAATGGGGATATCCAATCATTGTGAACACCAGCAGCTGATAAACTACATTATATTGATTGACCAGGAAATACATCCGTTTCGCTATTCGAAATATGGGTAAAAACCAGAACATAATACATCATGTTAATGTGGGATGCCGAAGTGTGTCAAAAAAAAAAAAAAGGTACGCGGAGATCAAACTTATGTAATAGGTCTTTTTATAGTAAGCTGAAACATTATCCGTTTTCCGGTCACCTGGAAATGTAGATATGGAAAGTTCAAATGTTACAGGAAAAAAGAAAGAACTCAGTAAAAATCAATATCTCGAAACAGTTGCTTTAATAAATGTGGCATTTATTTTATTTTTTATTTCTTTAGTTGAAGAGCGTAATTGGTTTTTCTGAAATAACTTTATATTAAGACTAAAAAGCAAACAAGTTTTGAAAGCTGAAGCAATGAAAGGTGCGTTGGCTCGGAGCACAACAGTGAGGATGAGTTTTTGCGAGAAAATAAAGTAGGTGCGAATTTTCACACTAGAAACTACTGAAAATAGAATAAATATATACACCGAAGAATAAAAAAAAAAAAAAAGTCGCAAATACATATAAAACTTGCAATCGGTAAAAATATTTCTAAAATAACAAAAA
Source organism: Typopeltis vanoorti (assembly GCF_054136105.1). NCBI lineage: Eukaryota > Metazoa > Arthropoda > Arachnida > Uropygi > Thelyphonidae > Typopeltis > Typopeltis vanoorti. The sequence continues at coordinate 190,046,120 of NC_143549.1, read as the reverse complement.
AGAAATCGATTTTTTATGAAAATGAAATTGCGCCTGAAATTACACCAATCAGTAAAAGATATTTTATAAGGAATTTTTTTTAAAAAAAATAACATTTCATTTAATTCCCCCCCCTTTCTTTTGATACCCCACTCACACACGAAAGTCACATGACCTATTATTATTATTGTTATTATTATTATTATTATTGCCCATCATTCTCATTTGGATAAGATGGTTAAAAGAAAGAAATCTATTGATGTGTATTTGGAACATCTGAAAGTCTTTGAGGGAAAGAAGACAGACTGAATGGGACTGTTCAAACTAACAGAGACAGAAAGATGAGGTGGTATTTGAAGCCGCACTGCAAATGAATGCGAACAGCAGCTACTCTTGTTATTCTGGTTTTGGAGGAGAGTGACCAGTTGCAAAGAAAATTGTCCATGAAAGAACCAGTAGAAGAGACATAAAGCAGAAACTGAACTTATGTGAGAGAGAGGGATTATCAAAAGAAAGGGGGGGGGGATTAAATGGAATGTTATTTTTTTTGAAACAAATTTAAAAAATAATAATACCTCGAATGCTCATAACACACACACACACACACACACACACACACACAATTCAACAAATAACATATTGTGTTACGGTGGGACTGCGAGATGGCGGCAAGAGTTTGAGAATAGGAACCAAACCTCGGAGATTCATTGGCAAGCCCTGAAGAAAACACTGATTGATTCTGCCAGAGAGGCATGGTTGTCTGCAAGGATAGAAAAATCAGAATTCCATCAGAAATTCCTGGCATATAAGTCAGCTTGTGCTCTTAGAGAATACAGAGACAAATGTAAAAAAGCTAAACACTGTGTAAAAGTAGCTAAATAAAAGTCATGGGAAGACTTTGAACATAGAAAATAAATATCAAGAAAGTGGCAAGATCTGGAGGTTGTTGAAGAAGCTCAGAAATGGAGAAAGAGTGCTGTAAAAGGAGTTAGAGACAATTAAGGTGATATGAAAACTGGAGAAAAACATATCCTCGAAGTATGGAGTAATTACTTTGAAAAAATTGCTACAAGCAGTGATAGCACATGGTAAAAACACTCAACAGGGATGCAGTCAGGAATACATATCCATACTTGAAGTAGAAAAAGCCATCAAAGGCCTGAAATGTGGAAAGGCAGCAAGAGTAGATGATATTCGACCAGAAATGCTCAAGAATGGAGGTATTAAAGTCTTACAGTGGCTGCACTGTATCTCTACTGAGTGTTTCTGGTAAAATTTACGCACGTATACTTGAGAAACAGTTGACAAGAATTGTGGAAGAAAAGCTTGGTGAAAAACAAGCTGGATTCAGGCTATATAGAGGTTGTCAGGATCAGATTTTCACTTTACGACAAATAGTTGAGAAATCGTGGGAATATAACAAAGATCTGTATTAAAGTTTTGTAGACCTGCAAGAGACATATGACAAGGGGCCAAGAGAAAATCTAATCAAAACATACAGTTATATGGTGTCAACGGGGCATTATATCAAGCAATACTTAGTCTTTATTTGAGATGTAAGTCAGCAGTTAGAATTGAAGGAAGTACAGGAAGATGGTTTGATGTTAAATCTGGTGTCAGACAAGGACGTACATTATCCCCTCTGTTATTCATTATCTATATGGATCAAATTATGAAGGAAAGTGGTATTAAACATGATATCAGAATTGGAGATGTTAATGTCAGCTCTTTGCTTTATGCGGACGATGTTATACTTCGCTAGAATAAATCCGCTAGAAGTCTGCAAAATTCCCTGACTAAATTGAATAACTGTTATAATAGATATGGTATGAAGGTCAGCAATACAAACACAATGAAAAATAGGCAGATGCATCGAAAATGTCAACTGTGTTGTGAATGGAGAACCTATAGAACAAGTAAACCTTTTTAGCTACTTAGGCATGATTTTTAATGAAGATGGTAAATTAATTATGGAAGTAGACAACAGAATAACAAAAGCTGGTATGGTAGGAAGCCAAATGAATAAATATATCTCTGAATACAGAGAGAAATTAGTCGGAATAGTAAATTAGATGTACACAAGTCCAAACTAGTTTTAGCTTATGGATTTGAGAGCTGGGTCAGAAGTAAAAGACTCGACCAAAGACTAGAGACCGCAGATATGAGAGTCCTGAGAAAGATTAGAGGCGTGAACAGATGCCATCAATGGCAATATCATATTAAAAACGAGGATATTACGAATGAACTTGACATTGTCACCATCCAGGAATGCGTTATCAGAGCTAATCTCAGGCGGTATGGTCACTCAAACAGAATGGGCAATGAAAGATTAGCAAAACAAGTGTTTTCTGCCAGGTTGGCAGGAAAACGACCCAGAGGAAGACCAAAATATAGGTGGATTGATGCGGTACAAAGTGCCTTAGAAGATAGAAATATAAGATCTGATAATGTTGGAGTCTTGACAAGTAACAGACTGATTTGGAGGAAAACTGTAGATAGGAAGTTAGTAATCATGTAAATTTTTCATGTAGTACTATCATATCCTGTACACCCCTTGAAGGTACATGGCAGGAATATGATGATGAAGAGATTAGTGGCTCTTTGATGTTTTCTTCATCGTTATCTCATTTACAGCAAAAAGAGAAGAGCTGCATAAAGGTGACCATGTTTTGAGTAAAACAAAAATTCAGCTAATGGCTTTTAGTTCCGTATAAAGAGTAGATGAGGCCGCTTTAGCCCTATCTCACTTTTGGAGACTGAGGGAGATGCTCAATCTCTGTGAGTAGCCAATCAGAATAGCTGACCCAAGACTATCACTAATTATACATGCCATCCTGTGAATAGAGGCAGCTGAGAAGTGTCGCCATTTCGTGGTCCCTAATCCTAACACTACGTTCAGTGTCTGAAATTAGTGTGATTTCTACGGTCGATTTTCTTCAGTTTGCGGGACGAAAAAACCCCAATTTCTGGGAGAAAAAACCCGCTTTCCCGTACCAGAGTTTGACAAACTCCTGAACCGGTCGAAAAAAAGGCTTAGTAAAAGTTCCTCTAGTAAGTGACTGGAATAGAACTTGCAACGCTATTTCTTCAGACAGGCTTGCGCCAGGGACAGCACACACCACTTCCACTGAGTTACCATATTTGGGCTATTTAAAGCAATTCAGTAGGTTTGGAAGAGCTTCCATTGCTTGTTTAGTATAGACTAATCCCTTTGGTCGGAAAGACCTGGGTTCGATTCCCGTTCATGACGTGAGGAACTTTATCTGGTTTCTTTGGGCTAAAGGTAAGTTAGCCAGTCTGATACAGAGCTAGAGGGTTCTTTCACCGGAAACTCAGGTTTCTCCTCCCTCAGAACAGGCAAACCGGCCCCGTACACACGCTGCTGCAGTCAAAAAAAACCTACTTAATCCCTCATTAGGAGGACTCAATCAGTACATCTTTACATGTAAGAACTTGATAATAGCCCCAAGGACATCAAGAATATCCCATGCTGATATTACACCTCTGAACGAATTTAGAATTTTATGTGTAGTTAGTAGAATGGATGTTTCTCCAGTGGAGTAGGCCAATTTTGTGTTAATAAGGGTATTTATTTGACATTTCTTCCATCCGTGTCATCTAATTTGTGTGTGTGTGTGTGTGTGTGTGTGTGTGTGTGTGTGTGTGTGTGTGTGTGTGTGTGTGTGTGTGTGTGTGTGTGTGTGTGTGTGTGTGTGTGTGTGTGTGTGTGTGTGTGTGTGTGTGTGTGTGTGTGACTTCTAGCATCCTTGAAATTTCCACAAAAATTTCCAGACTTTATCAACCAGAACAGTTGCCATTTTGTCTTACCGAAGGATTATGAAATAAAAACGCCGTACAAAGATCTATCTTAAATAAAATTTAAGAGCACAAAAAATAGTTAACAGTGAGAAGAATTAACGAGTATTAAAGAGTAAAAAGAGATAGAATTTTCAATACGAATGTAACGCTATCTACTAAGTAATATAAGTGTGAAGCGTAGCAGATGCATCTCTTTTGCTTAACGTGTGATGCATGTCCTTCTTAGTAATTTCCAAATGGCTGATTCAGGAATAAAATGGATCCACAGTTTGGTTAGAAGTTATTTGAAGCTAATTAATTGCTAAAAGCACCAAGATGTCATCAAGTGAACGTGTTGTCATTTCTCAAAAAAGGAATTGAAAGGCTTATAGCACTAATGTAACTCCGCTTGGTCTGCCTAATGGAACTAACTTTTTGAAAAGACAGATTGTTAATAGCCAGGCTCTACCCTTCATTTTTTCACCGATACTGTGCCAAACCTATCAGTGAAGTAAATCACTTGAGAGAGTATGACATACAGCTTCCGCCTACTCAAGGCATCAGATCCAAACACTCACATTATTATCTGCAATAGTGTGAATTGTACAATCTCTTGGGATGTGGGGCTAAAATTCCCAGTTTATGGAATTAAAAATACGACCATCTGATCGTCTCAAAGATCAACTATCTCGGGTACCTGCTAAAATAGCCCAAAATTACAGCGATATGCTCGCGCTACTGAAATACATCATTATTTAATTAGCACGTGATGTGCAAATACAAATTTAATATACCAAGCGACTGATCACATGTAGACTGTTTAGTCGAGTGGATATTTGTACTCACTAATCAAATGGATGCGGATCCGAAAAACACTTTGACACGGTTGTTTGCGAATGTTTATTGGAGGCCCGAGATGGCTCGAAAAAGTTCTATGTTTGGTGTCTAGAGGTTTGTCCTGGACACATAATAATGAATAGTAGTTAATCCCACTTAGGTCACCCATGTATTACAGCATCTGTTCGTGAGCGACAAAGGACAAAAATCCACTCAAAATGCGCACAACAAGCATGTTGCACTACAGAGAGAAAAGAACTTGGTCACTATGTGGGTGTTAAGCATGAGCAAGAAACGTTACTAGACATTATTGTGTTAGCTCAGCTTCAAACCCACGTCTTTCATGCTCCTTAAAATTATACTCGTGGAAGTATACCTTTGGAAACAGACAAAAATTACCGGCGTACTGGTCAAGACATGTTCTGGACAGGCATATTCCCAGATTCCAAAAAAGGAATATTTGCTTTCATCATAATCATTTTGAAGTCTTCAAGAGTCGTACTACGCATAATAATCACTCGGCATAGGTTCTATGCGTTCCTTTTTCTCCCAAATGGATCGACTTAGGATGTGACATGGACAGGCCTTTTTTATCTTCTAAACCATAGGTGGCCAACAGCAGGTCTGCGGGTCGCATGCGGCCCGTAACGTGATTTTGTGCGGCCCTCGGCAGGATAAAAACTATATTAAATTATACGTATTATCAATTTAGCTATTAGTTTCGACCGCAGATTTTCTGATTGATATACTATAGTTATATTCATCATTTCTGATGACGGAAACAATCTATATTCTCAACACGAATCAAAAAAGATTACTCAATATGCGAATGTCCTTTCTCAACGATGAGGGCGGTTAAATCGTCACAAAGAAGCCGACTGACTGATGACCACCTTCAGGATTTGTTACGAATATCGTCATCGTCGTTGAAAATCGACTTTGATGAACTTGCTGCCGCACATGAACGCCCACAGTGTTCTCATTGAGTTGTGTTACATGTTAAAAAAAAATATATGTAATTCAATTTAATTTAACAACTTATATTTAAATCAAACAAGTATTTTATATTGTTCTCCCAGTAGTAAAATGATTTAACAAATATAGTAATTCAATACAACTAACCATTGCCTTGAAAAAATGCAGAGTTTATTTTTATTTAAGTTCTGTCTAAAAGTGTGCGGCCCGTGATGCTACTACTCATCATGTATTGGCTCTCGTGTAGAATGAAGTTGGCCACGCCTGTTCTAAACTCTACTTAATTGCATTCTTGCGTTTTTTAGTCTCTTTTCATTAAGACCACGTGCTAATTTAGGAGGCAGAAAGTTTCGTGATTTCTGTTTACCTGAATCTGTACCAGCAGTGTCACGTGCCCATTTCGGTTGGGGGTGTTGTCGTGGCTTATGCAACCGTCCAAAAAATTTACGCCGATTTGACCGTATGATTGCAATTTTATCGAGGTACGAAAGTTTGAAGAGTGTGTAGTACATCAGGGACCATCTTAATGGGTCCAATGCAATTAATTGTACGATAACTTTTGAATACTTGAATTTATCAATTAATTGAAACGAAATCTACACAAAGTGGGGGACAACGTGTTTGTTTCGAGATATATTAGAAAACAATAATGAGGGAGAATGCTATATTTGGTTGGTATATAAGTAATTTGTAAAAGGTACGATTTGTTAATGGGAGATTAGTTATACCACCATGCACAAATTATCATAAAGTTTATCTTTCGAAGATTCACAACTCACTACAGCATTAATAAAGTTCTGCAGTGTTGCAAGGAATGTACATATACACCATCCATCCATCGATCAGTGGCTTTAACAAGCACTTAAGCGCCCACAACCTTCCAAGTATCCTTGGACTTCCCAACCGTAATACGAGGATAAGGCGATTAGCCCTATATCTAAGTATTCTTGTCTGCAAATTGCGTGTGTTCTACTGGCTTGTCCTGTTTGAGGGACAAAAAATTCGAGTTTTCAAGAGAAAAAATCCCCTCTACCTCCATATGAGACCGGCTAACTCACCTTTGTCAAAAGAGGCGAGATAAAGGTTCACCACGTCACTGACGGGAATAACCCGTGTCTTTCCGACCACAGCGCGTCGTATATACTGACTGAGTTACGGAGAGTGGTATATATATATACACACACACACTTTGCTTATATTATTGCTATGTAAGCGCAATCAAGAATAAACCTTTTTTCAATTCTTTCCCAACATTATCTCTAGAAGTATATAAAAATTGCCAATAAAATGTATTAATTCATGCGCTGTCCTCGCTTCAGCATTAATTTACAATACAGCTTTGAATCCATCGCACTGACTATTCTTCCTGCTCTGTTATCAATGTTGCTATTGGTTAGTCAATGAAAAGATCATGAACTGACAATGCTTGAAAAGATCAGGAACTTTTGTTGTTTCTATATTCGGAAATCGAAACTCTTGTAGTTTCTCTATTCGGCTTTGAAATAATGTTGGATTCGATATCCACTTCATTTGAATAACTTTATAAGAGCGTTTCTTCCATTTCACAGGCATTACAGGTATCCCTCGTTATACGCGATCTCACTTTACGCTATAAAGCGATTTTAAAAAGTTAATTTAAAAAATCGCAACTGGTAGCAATTTCGCAGTCACCGTGACTTTGTGCGCGCACCGCTTTGACAAAGTGTCATCGTGCTGCATATCAGTCTCACAGAAGGTGTACAACTAGTAAGCTCCATTGTTGGAGTCTTCTGCAAAGCAAACAACATGGAAAAAAGAGGTAATTGGGATCAAAATACTTCCGAGACTAAAAAACAGAGAAAATCTATAACACTGGAGGAAAGATTTAAAGTTATAAAGAGGTACGAACGTAATGAGCGCACAGTCGACATAGTCAGAGCTACAGGAATTTCAGAATCCACTTTAAGAACAATAAGCAATCAATTCACATTGATTATCCAGGCTAAAGCGAAGAGTTTGCTTGATGATTTGAATGCTATAGATCCTGGTCCTAAAGTGCAATCTTCTGCTGCAAGTGCTTGGTGGTTTGTACGTTTCGAGGTGCGACATGAATTCCATAATCTCAAGCTGACTGGCGAGGCTGCGGGAGCTGATGTTGTTGCTGCTGAGAACTTTCCAGCAAAATTTCTAAATGTAATTGGAACATGGAACAATTACTGTATTTAAATTGGAAATTTGGAAATTTGGAAAAATTGGAACAATTATTTAAACATTATATGTTTAAATAATCCATTCATTAAAATTTCTTTTGCTCACAGGTGTAAAGTTTTCATTATTATTAATATTATTATTATACATGTATCTTCATGGAGTCAGAAGACTCATCGTGACAGATCCATTTATTCACCCACTAACCATTAGTTCATACTTCTCAAATTAGTTCTCTGATGAAGCACCCACAACCATCTCTGGCGACTCATTCTACTAATTCACTACCCTCCAAGCACACACACACACACACACACACACACACAAAAACTATTCCTAACACCCCTTGCTAATCACACTCCACCCGCTACAACTTCCACTGGAAACCCCTTGTTTTCTCTCTTCTTGTCTCATGTACTAAAAAAAAAAAAAGGTTTTAAGTAACAATCCTAAATCTCATAAATCGTCTATAATCCTGTAATTTAACTGCTTCCAGTCCGCAGACTTTCCACAAACTTTGTCACTCAACTCTGGATCCGATTCACTTCATCAACACGGAATCCAGATCTGTGGGCAGTAGTCCAGATGTGGCCCTCTCTATTTCTGACTATTAGGATATTCTTCACCAACTATAATTTTTGTCTGATGTGCTGTTTTGGTTAACTTCGCAATATGCCCTCTAAACTTCAACTCCCTGTACTCGATCGCCTTAGCCTCATCAGTTTCTTGCAGTTCGTTTCCGTTAATAATTAGCACACAGCTTCTGATCTCTTCCCTTACACTTGACCACATTAAACTGGCAGCAGTTAATTTATCTTTGCCCATACCAATAAATGAAGGTGATGCATCTCTGCATCGCCTTCATTTACCATCGTCAGCAAACAACTGAACATTACTTGTCAAATCATTTCATATATTATTGTTTTACCAAAATTTTGCTAAAGTCATTCTTCCATGGTCATTCCTCCTTTTACATGCCATATAGCGAATGAACTCCTTAGGATTTGTTTTGGCTTCGCCAACTAGCTTTCTCTCATAATTAGCATTGTCCTTCCTTACTATACCAGCCACCCTTCTTGCCTGCACTTACTACTCAAGGGCATGCTGATTACCTTTTTTATTTATAATCCCTTCACAAGCTTTTCTTTGTTTGCAACTCCAGCTTAGTGAAACTATTCATCCATCTAACTCCTACTTAATTTATCCTTCTGATTCTACTGCTTTCTTCAAACATTCCTTGACCACCTCCCATGCACCAACAACATCTTTCCCCTCCAAATTCTTATGCCATTGTTCTTCTGAAAGCTGTCTCCTCAGCTAGTATTAATTGCCCGCTTCGTAATTTCATACATACTCCTATTTTAATAGAAAATTCTGCATGTCTGGCAACTCCTAGGTCAGTGGTGGTGAACCTATGGCACGCGTGCCAGAAGTGGCCCGCCAAAGAATTTTGCTGGCACGTCAACGATTTACATATGATATACATTTATACGCTTATAAATTATTCCGCATTTTTTTTAATTGTACAAGTTAAATTTTGTTTTACAGGAGAGAGCAGTTATTATGAAGACATGAATTTGATTGGTGCATATTAACAAAAGATCACGCGACCCAAAGACAAATGGAACCGGCAATTTTTGAGTTGAAATGCTAATTCTCTTCAACCGAATTCCATGACATCTACAACTGTCATAACAATATTGACTATATAGTTTTAAGACATTCACGACGAGGTGTCGTTTATTGTTCCGACAGAACTTCTCATTACCGGCGGGCTCAACTCACACAAAGTTTCAACCCTTGGTTGATTTTTATTGCTACTTGTTTGCGTTTGAGCTGGAAGGGGAACTCACACAAGCATTATATGACATGTTTCAATTCGTGGTAGAATTTTATTTGAAGTTAGTCTTTGATCTGTCATAATGACATCGAGAATTTCAAATGCAATCAAACAAACACTTATTTCATATAATTGAAAAATTGGACAATAGTTTTAGTTAGATACTGTGTTTCCGGTGCAACATATTGTTTTGCTTGCCTATACAGCGCAGTTTCTCTGAGAGGGGTACATGTGATTCATTAGTTAGCGCCGTTTTTATTCCAGCTGTCTCCAATTGCATTATTTGTTGAGAAATATATTACACAGACTCCAAAAGCCTCTGTACCTTATTCAGGGATACAATAAAACTATTTTTTTTTCTTGCATCTACAGTATATAATGGCTGTTGGGGAGGGCATGTTGTTTTTTGTGTGGGAGGTATATATGCAAAACCTTTTAATGTCTTTTTTCGTAAAGTGAAATCAGGGGTGCCAGTTATACGCGAGGGCAAGTTATATGCGACGGTAAGCGTTCGCTGACAAGTCAACATCCTTCTGCTGCTTCCCCTGCTCTGCTGACTTCTATGGTGAGTTACAATGCATAAATATTTTTTTTTCAAACCAACGTCATTAAAATCAATTTAATAATGCAATAATCAATTTTATACTGAATAATATTATAAATTTTTGGTGATCAGAATGGGACATGCCAATGAAACTTACCAGAAGTTAATTTAATGATGTTGGCCTGTGGAAACTACAATATTGTAGCATTAGTCCTGTGATTGATAACTAATTTAAATGCGTACTTTTATATTTGTCGACATGCTACACCGTATACATTAAGTGTATTAATACTCTTTATGATTATGCCATAATTAATTATTAATACTTATTTACTAAAATAAATAGCCAAAAGGCTTCAAATCGGTGATACAAAATTATATAAATTAAGTGGATATTAAATCCAACATTATCTCAAAGCTGACTACAGAAACTATAGACGTTTCGTGCGAAATTTGACCAAAGATCTTACGGGAATACACTCGCCGCCATACTACGAGTTGCCCTAGCCGCTAGAGCAACTGGTAGTATGGCGGCGAGTGTATTCCCGTAAGTTCGCTAGTAAAATTTCCCACGAAAGTTCTATAGTTACTGTAGTCGGCTTTGAGATAATGTTGGATTTAATATCCACTTAATTTATATAATATTAATACTTATGTTAGTTTAATGTATGAACTTTAAAAAAATGGGAACGGTATTTACGAGTAGGTTTGTTGGGACTGAGCCCTCTAATACAGTAAGAATAAATAAAAATACAGTCTATAGAAAAAGAATTGAGAACGACTGATCCTTAGGATTCCCTGACTTTTCCCTTTTCTACTCGCACGTGCGTTTATTATGCATTTCGCACCGCGCATCCGCCAGTAGGCAGAAATAAGCATCGGCAAGTGCATTATTGTTGCGCATGTGCTGTTTTGTTTTGCTACTGAAAATGGGAATTATAAAGATAATTTAATTTAGGCATGTAATAAAATGTTGATTTTTTTGAAACTATAAAAAATGCATTTGATTTAAGTTGTGAATTATTTTGTTACAGTTCTACCGAACATGGCTGGTGAAAATAAAAAACGAAAATTATCACAGTCAAGCAGCAGGGAGTTCCAAAGCTGGTGGACTGAAGAGTATGGCATGATTAATAAATACAATAAAGCAATATGCGTTTTATGTTCCGGGACAGTGTGTGCAGAACATCGTCAGTAAAACGGCATTATGAGACAAACCATAAATCGCTCCTTGAGAAAAGCAAGGACGAACAGAAAGAATTTATTGCTCGAGCAAATAAAAATAGGAATATCCAGTCAACAACCCTAATGAAATTTATCGGCAGTCGTTCAAATATAACTGCTACTAGTTTTTTTTTTTTTTTTTGCCTCAAATGCAGTGGCGTAGCTTGGGGGGGGGGGCACTTTGAGCCTTTTTGAACTTTTGCAGTTAATTCTAAAATACAGTCTTCAGAACTCATTTCCAAATATTGTAATATTACTGAGATCCTCACAATTGCTGTAAGTGTTACTAGTTGTGAGAGGAGTTTTTCTAAATAAAATTGATTAAGAATTACCTCCATTACTATGAAATAGACTTCGCCAATGTCATCGACGATTTTGCTAACAGAAAAGCAAGAAAAATAACATTTTAGAATGTTGAAATTAAAATTTTACTTCAAAAATAAACAGTGTTGTAATTTATTTCCCTATACGTCATTTTGACTTTGCGTAGTATTTTTGGTATGCACTGTGTGTATTGAGAAGGGCGGCAAATTCAGGGATCGCCCCTGGTGACAAAAGCTCTAGCTACTCCACTGCTCAAATGTAATTGCCAAACACGGGAAACCTTTTAGTGATGGGGAAATATATAAAAGAAGCATGGTTAAAATGCGCTCCAGTTCTCTTTGAAAATTTTGAAAACAAGGAAAAAATTATTCAAAGAATAAAAGATATGCCTTTGGCTAGAAACACGGTGAAAGATAGAATCATAGAAATGGCTAAAAATATAACTCATCAGCAAAAAACAGGTATAAAATCTTCTGATTTAATTTCTCTTTGTCTTGATGAGAGTACTGACATAACTGGATCAGTTCGTTTAGCAATTTTTATTCGTTATTGCGTTGAGGATAACATCAAAGAAGAATTGATAAGTTTAACACCATTAGCAACAACAACAACAAAAAGAATAGATATTTGCAACGCAGTTGTAAATGCACTTGCTGAAAGAGATATAGATCCCTCCAAAATTGTATCAGTAACTACTAATGGTGCTCGTAGTATGACTGGAGAGGAAAATGGGTTCGTCAATTTATTTACCAAACGTATTGGACATTCAGTTCTGGGTTTTTATTGTATTATATATCAACAGGTTTTATGTGCAAAGGCAAGTTTCAAGCCACTGGAAGATATGATGAGCATTGTAACAAAATTGGTCAATTTTATATCGGCACGCGCTTTAAATAAACGAAATTTTATAGTCTTCTTTCTAAAGAAAGAAAGAAGACTGCGATGGTTTGGCCATGTGACCAGAATGGGAACAGAAAGACTACCATCTAAAGCCCTGAATACAACGATGGAAGGAAAAAGATCCAAAGGACGGCCCAGAATTAGATGGATAGACAAAATAAAAGAGGACCTGAAAACCAAATCACAACAAGCGACACCAAACTGGACAGAATTGTTCGGACTCTCCCGGGACAAACAGAAGTGGTGGAAAAAGTTCATTCGGCCTCATCATCATCCACATAGATGATGGAAGAGAGAAGAAGAAGAAACTTTATAGAATTATTAAGTGAGGTAAACTCGGTGTACAATGGTTTACTTATGTACAACAACATCCGATGGTTAAGTCGTGGGAATGTTCTTCAAAGATTTGTTGAGTGTTTAGATGAAGTCAGACTTTTTTTACATAATGAGAAAATCATTGAAAAATACAATCAATTAATGAACGTCGAATGGCTTTCGAAATGAATGTTTTTTTACTGATTTGTGTTTACCTTTAAATGAATTAAATGTTAAACTGCAAAGTATTAACAGGAAAATTATTGTCATGTTTGATTTAATCAAAGCATTCGAAGCTAAATTACCAATTTTTAATCGTGACATTATTTCCAATACCTTCCGATATTTTCCAAATACAAAAAAAATTCTTTGCAGATCTAGAATCCCATGAAAAAACAGATCAAGTTAAATTGACAAAAGAGTTTTCCACAGTTATTCAGTCGATAATCAACGAATTTTCTTCAAGATTTACGCAGTTCAGGCAATTTGCAGAGACATCAAAATTTATTTTGCATCCGGACACAACATCAACAGATAAACTCAATTTGGAGATTTTCAAGAATTTGGAAGATATAGAAATGCAACTAATCGATTTTCAATCTAGTTCTATAGGGAAACAAAAGTTTGTCGATTTGAGAAATGACTTGGAAATAATGGAAAATGATCGATTATTGGGGAAAATTAAGAAGAATGCAGAAGAGGAAATATTGAGAACTTGGAATGCCCTTCCTGAAACCTTTTGTTGTTTAAAAAAACTAGCGATGGCTATATTATCAATTTTTTCCTCTACGTATGCTTGTGAGTCATTATTTTTCGAAATGAATTTTATAAAACAGTTTAAGAAATAGAATGACTGATGAATCTCATTCGGCGTGTGTATTACTAACAGTGACAAAATATGAACCTGATATAAAGCATTTGGCATCTAATGTACAACAGCAAAAATCTCATTAATAAATTGATATTGATAAATTAATAAATTGATAATAGGTTGATATTGATTTGTATACGACAATGTGTATGTCAAATTATGAGTTCATTTTTATGAAACTCTATGTTAATTTTGAAACTTGTCTCAATAAAATTCTGCAATTAATTTTGTATTAATTAATGTTAATTAATTAGTTTTGTATTAATTAGTTGCTGACGTGTCCGGCACGTCAGCAACTCGATTTGTAAACTTTTGGCACACGGACATAAAAAAGGTTCGCCACCACTGTCCTAGGTTAAGACTATATGATCCTTTCTCCATGCGAATGCAACGCAGCTAGATTGGTTAGTGTGAAGTTCTGTGATGCGATGATCTGATCCTGAACTCGTAAACCTCATGTCCACTCCTTACATGTTGCCTCAGGTAATTAACTCTTAGCAGCTATATAAATTAAATTTCCTTTCCTGCCAGTGACCCTTCATCCTCCCCAATCTGAAATATGCCATAATAATTATGCGACCTATACTCACCATGCTAATTTCGGAGTGTATGTTATGTATATTCTCCTGTATACTCCCTGGATTATAACAGCAGCCAATTATATATTTAGCCATTTTGGCCTCTATTTCAACCAGATATCCTCAAATGAACTTCTCCCTGTCTTCCTGGTGTTGTTCTACTCCTGCTGGCTTTAATCCATCTGCTATCATTGGCAAATCCCGTTTCCCCGTCATGTTCCTACTTATCTCTCTGAAGACACTCTATCCCTTGCATTCTATTCCCATAACCATATCATTCTCGGTCAACCACGTCTCACTAAAGCCGATGACTTTTGGTCAAGATGTGTTAACCAATTCCAAAGACTCCTCAAGTTTAATTCGAATACTTCTGGTATTACACCTCCGAATCAAAAAATTATAATAATCAAATGAAATGTGTTGAATGATTTGCAATTCTAATTTATTAGCAAATATGAATTAGCATAATCTAATTCTATGTAGAACAACTCTATGAAGACAAAGACCGAAACATTCAAGAATCATCTATGGATAACTCGAGTGAGGAAGGACATGATGCCCCTGAGATCTCACAAAGTGAAGTGGAAATGGCACTGCGGGAAATGAAGAATGGAGAAGATGGAATTAAGAGAAGATGGAATTAAGGTAGACTTCTTAAAACTGGGAGGAAGCCCTATCATCAAACAGCTGACTAAACTCTTTAATAAATGACTAAAACAGAGAAAAATTTCAAAAAATTGGAATAATTCACCTCTAATATTAATTTTTAAAAATAAGGCAATAAGGAAGAAATTAAAAACTACAGACCTATTAGCCTACTACCCACCATATATAAAGTCTTCAACAAAAATTATAAATAAAATAGAATAAAATCTAAACTAGAGGGAATGCAATCCTGTGAACAAGCTGGATTTAGAAAGAATTACAATACTTTGGATCATATTCACATTAAGACAGCTCATTGAAAAATCAATTGAATACAATAAACCCTTATGTCTGGCCTATATAGACTATGAAAAAGCATTTGATTCAGTTAAAACATCTGCAACACTAAAAGCACTTGAAACTCAGGGAACTGAGAAACCATATATTGAAACACTAAAACATATTTACAATAATGCAACTTCTGTAATTAAATTATATAAAAACAGTGAAAAGTTCCCAATACAAAAAGGCATCAGGCAAAGCGACACCATATCTCCTAAATTATTTACAACTGCGCTAGAGGAAGTCTTTAGAAGCCTTGATTGGGAAATAAAAGGAATAAACATAAATGGAGAAAGGCTGCATCATCTGAAATTTGCAGATGATATTGTCCTAATAGCAAATAATCTTGAAGATCTGGAAGAAAGGCTAAATCGGCTAAATGAAGCCTCCAAAGTAATTGGATTAAAAATAAATAGAGAAAATACAAAAATAATGATGAATAAATACATAAACCATAGAACTATCAAAGTTGAAAACCATGAAATAGAACAAGTTAATTATAACCGATTAATCCAAGGATAATATTTGAACCAAATGTTATCCTTTGAGGATTACCAAAGAAAAGAGATTGAATGAAGAATTCACCTTGAATGGATGGCTTAAGGGAAAATGAGAGACATATTCAGAAGTGACATCCCTGTGAGTCTAAAAAGGAAAGCTTTCGACCAGTGCATACTTCCTGTCCTAACATATGGAGGAGAAACATGCACTTTAACAGAAGCCCTAAACAAAAAGCTGAGAACAACACAACGTCGCATGGAAAGAAGTATGCTAAAAATAACATTAAGAGATAGGAAGACAAATACCTGGATAAGATTTCAAACAGGTGTCATGGATATTGTAAAACACATTAAACAGGCTAAGTGGAGATGGGCTGGTCATATTGCCAGATAGAGTGACAGGAGATGGACTAGAAAACAACAGAGTGAAGATCAATGGATGGAGCAAGACAAAGAGGAAGACCGAGAAGAAGGTGAAGGGATGAATTGGAACAAATTGCAGGAGTGAGATGGATGGGAGAGGCAGAAAACGGAATGATCTGGAAAATCATGGGGAGACCTTCGTCCAGCAGTGGACAGAACCAAAAGGTTGAAGAAGAAGAAGAAGAAGAAGAAGAAGAATTCTACATAATTTTGTAGATTATATAACCATCTAAACAAAAATGTAATATAATTGTTAATTGAAAACATTCACAAAATTGGAATAATTTTTAACGTGGTTCAAAATATTAGAATATTCCAAATTTTTCCGATTGGTTTTGAGGAGAGCATAGAAATAATACATATTTCAGTGGCTGTGGGACTAACTTGTGTGTGAGGAATCGTTTGCGCGTTGATTTCGGTTACTCGTTTGTTAAACATGGGTCGAACGAGTGACATATCGGAAGCTAAGAAGTTTCGCATTCGCATGGTCAAACTCAACAGTTTATAACTAAGGAATTGAAATGTTCTCAAGCAAACGTGAGTCGAGTATTGAGACACTATTCTAATAACAGGAGTTTTCAAAATAATCACTGTAATAGTGGTCGAAAGGTAATAACTACATCAAAAGATGAGAGGAGATTGAAGAATATCGTGAAGAAAAACCGCTTCCGAAGTGTAAGGTATTTTCATGGGAGATGGAAAGAACTAGGTGGGAATGTTTTTAAATCTTCGACGCCGAGACGATTTCACAAATTGGCTTTTAAATCACGTGTTCCTAAGACGAAGCCGCTTATGACTTCCAAACAAAAGGCAGCTGGAGTGCGATGATGTAAGCAAAGACTGTTGGAAAAAGGTACTTTTTAGCGATTAAAGTATGTTTTGGCGTCCAATGGTCATCAAAGGATACGTGTTTGGCGTCTTAAGCAAGAAGAATTTGATAAAAGAATGCATGAAACGTTCGGTGAAATTTGCAACCTCTGTCATGGTATGGCTTGTATGACCGCAGAGGCTCAGGTAGGTTGTGTATTGCGTACGAAAAGTCAATTCTAAAGTTTACCAAAAAATTCTTGAGCACTTTATGTTACTGGCTTCGGAAGATTTATGTGATGGTGATTTCCCTTTTTCACTAAGATTCAGCTTCTTATCACACTTCCAAGACCACTATTAGATATCTCAAAGAAAGGTAATTCCATGGCTGGTAAACTCACCAGATTTAAACCCCATTGAGAATTTGTGGGGAATTATGAAGAAAGTGAAATGAAGAAAATGAAAAAGAATTATGAAGAAAGTTAATTTTTGTCTCTTCCCCAAGAGACAAAAATTAACTTGTTTCTCGTCTGCAGATCATATGGGCATGTTTTGATTAAAAAAAAAAAAAGGACCTGCGAACTGCTAGTAAATAATATGCCCAGCCGTTTACGAACGGTCAACATCACCCTAAAAGCGAAGGGAGATGCAACAAAGTACTAATTATCATGCTGCTTCTCTTTGACTAATTTTTGTGCATTTATTTTCGCATTATTCTAATAATTTGAACCACGTTAAAAAGTATTCTAATTTTGTGAATGTTTTCAAATAACAGTTTTCTTATAATTTATATTACATTTTAATGTGTTTACAGGGTATATAATCTACAAAGTACGTAGATTTAGGTGATGCTAATTCATATTTGGTAGTAATTATTTTATATGCAATATATTAGAATTGCAAATCATTCAACACAGGTGTAGTATGCATAAACTGGAATATCCTGTCCTTCATCCCACAACCTCCCTTACATTTTGTGTTACTTGGCTGACTAAATTAAACTGGGGTGCTACATTTTGCATCATGTAATCACTCTCCCACTTACTAACCTCCAGGTTGCTTGAACCCAAGTAAGTGATAGATTTTCTCAACACTTTCTCAATATCTCCTGCCAATAAATCCCTTTAAATACAAGCTATCCACCTACTTTATATAAATCCTTCCGTGAAACTCGCTCTGCACGATTCCTCCTACATAATTTGCGCACTCATGATCATTCATGATCTTTGACTTTCTGAGTCCTAGGGATCCCAGACGTCCTGTTGTCTGGGATCGTTACATTATCGTGATTCCAATTATCGTTACACGAAATAAATGCACTGCGATCTAACGCCGATATTCGTTTGCGCTTGTCATTGCTATTGATACGAAACTTTTATTATTGGTGTTTGTTCGTGGTGAGGATGAAATATTTTTAATAAAGCAATTTTTGATATGTAAATTTATTTATTAATAAATTCGTTACTGATTAGGGAAAAAAAAGTTTTTTTTTTTTTTTTTTTTTTTTGTATATGCAGCACCGCTACTTCAAATTTTCACCGGCCACCGCTGGGGTGCATAGTAAACCTTACCACACACACTTTGAAATTTAGAATCATTTTGTAAGACTGGCATATGTGATGGATGCGCATACTAAACTTTTACTCTCAATCACGTGTCCCGTATTTTTTCAATCTATCTGGGATCCCTAATTTTGACGAACATAATGAGTAACATGTAATGTGACGAATGTAATGAGTAGCATCATTCCTCACAAGTTTTCTTAAAATATTTTATTTATTGAGGATTTTTGAATATTTTCATGCAGAATTTCTCTTTTAATATATATTTACAAACGGACATTTGCACCATGAGACGCACCAGTTTGCCACACACCCTTGGCCACAATGTGACTAGTGGTGATGGGTTGGGTAAATGGATATATTGAGCATCTGGGAGTGTTTGTCTTCTTTTGCCACAGCCAGAAGAATAAGAATGTAGAACATTAGTCGCACTATACGAGATAATCCTTTCACATTTCAGGGGACCATGTTTAGACTAAACAAAACAAGGTGCTGTAATTTGATAAAGGGAATGAACAATGTTTTGATTTTATGCTAGTGTTTGCTTCTATGGAGCAACAGACAAAGCCTGCCGTTATAAAAAGGCTAAGCGGGATGATCTTTATGACTCATTTCCTTGTCGAGATTGTTTTCATTTTTTTTTTTTCAAATATTTGCAATTAATATATCACAAAAACAATTTTTGTTGGTATGGAAACATTTATTCCACTCTAAATTCTTCTCCATTATCTAAGCCTTTCTGGAAATCTTAATTTTCTAATTAAGATCAAATTTTGCACTTAAAGCGCAAAATGAACCCTGCAAATAAACTATCAGCACATCCAAAACTGATTTTGAAAAAAAAAAATAGTAATCTTGCATCGTGTCCAAATAGCAGTCATATATTCTGGTCTCTTGTACAACTAATTCCACTTCCTCGATTACATTTGAAGAGTTATATTGCATGGCTACCCACAGAAAAGGTCAATTTTCTGGCTTCTTATTCTTGTGTGTTAAGGAAAGTGCTACTGTTACCTTCAACGCCAGTGAGTACAATAAGAAAATTGATATCATTCTTAGAGAATGCTGCACCTACAGACCCCTTTAGATTATGATCCACAAAATCGCAAATCAAGAAAATAAAATGATTCTCCCTGCTATAAATTATTGTCCAAACAGTTAGCAAAATCTCTTGGCTCCCTTACTGGTTATACCACATCATACATAAAAAATTCTTCCCATTTTAAAAGCTCCATTTAAAATAATGGTTAATGATACAAATATCCTGGTGAGTTTGACATCACCTCATTGTTCACTAACATTCTCTTAAATGACACTGTATTGCTTTTTTTAAAAAAGTTTCTTCCCTTGATATCATTGACTTCTTTTCTTTTGCTATCCATTCTGGATATTTCTTCTGGAAGAACAAAATTGATAAATAGATAGTGGGTACCTCTACAGGGGTCCCCCTCCCTCCTTGACAATATCTTTATGGAAGATTTTGAAAAATAAGCTCTTGACTCAGCCGCTCTCAAACCTTCTATCTGGTTGAGATCTGTAGATGTCTTTTCTATTTGGTCTCATGGCCCAGACAGATATTTTTCTATGTCATTTCAATAGTCTTCACCCTAGAATCTAATTTACAATGGAAAAGCAACCTAATAATAGTCTGGCCATTCTAGACACCTTGGTCACCTGTCCTTTTCAGTAAATGAGACCCACTCACACAGACAGAACCCAGACACTAACCCAAAAAGAGCTAACCTTTGTTCCAATGAGACCTCTCTTGCAACAGAACTCCACCCTTTTATATATCTAATGGCTAGTTCCCACAATATCAAAAAATAATCCACCCGTCCCACAATCCACAACCTTCTCTTCAGAAAGATTTTAGTAATGCTGTCACCATCCCTTATGTCTAAGGCACATCAGAAAAAAATATCCAGAATCTTAAAGAAATACAATCTTTGCACTACTTTCAAGCCCACTTAACACCAGCTACCCTTATCTGCTGCATTAAAGACAAACACCCTTCCCTCTCAGTTCCAGGTGTATATATACATATATAGAGAGAGTTTTGTTTCTGCAAGTTGGCCTACTATGGACAGACAGGAAGTCAGCTACTATCTCAATGGAAGAACATAAAATACATCTGCAGTCATGACTATAGTCAATCTGGTCTTGCAGACCATGCTTTGGATACAGCTCACAGAAGCAACTGGAAAAAGACCATCATATTCTATCACAGTAAATTTAAAAGAGAAAGACTTTAAGTTAAGGGGATAAAAATTCCTTATTGTTTTTCAGCCAGTAAGCGAAACTAAGATCGAAAACTACGATCTGAACGTTTCTTGCCGACGAACTGTCGGCGGATCCAAGCGTAAGTGACCACTTGGTAGTGCCACACCAAGGCAACTCGTTGCAAAGGTAGAGCAAGGTAGATGGTAATTAGTTAAGCTTTGGAATATGCAGGTAGGGTTCTTTCTTCCCCATTCCTGCAGAAACTTGGATTTTGCAAGGTTGTTGATTAAAAACCAATTTCTCACCATCACTCAATTTTTTCATAGATATTCTGATTCTGTTGCTGCTCTTTGCATTTTCTATATTTCCACTGTTCTTCGAAACTTGCATTCATAATTCTCCTGCTCTCTTTTAAGTTAGTTAAGACACACGTTACAACTATTCAACTTCATAGTTCAATTCCAAACTTAGAGAACAATTTTTCTTCTTCATTCTTTCTACTGCTGTCTATTGTAACAGTGTTTTCATGTATTTCCTAGATCTACAGGTCTTCAAATCCATTGTTAACAAAGTTTTTCTATCATTCACAGCACTAATGTACTATAGACCAGGGGCACGTCGGCATATGTGCAGTGTGTGCGAAGCACACAGGCGCCAAAGATTTGGTATGATATTTTAAATATAGTGAATTTTGTCAGCAAAATACTGCAGTCTTTATCTATGAATCTCCAACTTACTTTAGATGCATTGAATGATCTAAATCAATTTTTAAATGATTATAGGTCTGATGAAACTTTCAAAGAAATTGTAGTAGCAAGTTAAAATTAATTGCAGCAAAATTTGATGCAGAATCTGTATTTTGTAGTAGTAGACCACTAAGGCGACGTAAAAAGACAACACAATTTGATTACGAACACGAAAATATAGTAGACTGAAATTTCATTTAAAGTAATTTTTTTTCTCAGCATAATAGATCAAATATTACAATCTTTGAAGGAAAGGTTTACTTTATTAAAAGAACATATGAATTCATTTCAGTTTTGTATTTGTTAAGTACTTCACGAAATAAAGAATATTTATTATCTTGTAAAAAGTTACGACAAAAATTAACACATGAGAATCATTCGGACATTGAGGCAGATGATTTATGCGAAGAAATATTACACTGTCAACCATTTATTTCTAATTTTAAAAACGATATATTTATTCAAAAACGGCTTAATCACAGTTTATCCAAACTTTACAATTACTCTCCGGATTCTTTTGTCATTACCGATGTCTGTTGCATCTGCGGAACGGTCCTTTTCTAAACTTAAAATTATTAAAAACTACGTGCGATCCACAATGGTACAAGACAGACTTTCAAATCTTGCCATTATATCAATAGAGTCAGATATTTTGGATCAACTTGATATACATGATATTATTCGAGAATTTTCATTAATGAAAACTAGAAAAGTTCAATTTACTAAGTGATTTCTCTTTGTTTAAATATTTATTTAACTATTTCTTTACCCAATAATGTTTAATATGTTCCTATTTTATATACTTGTAAGTTACTGTTATTTATCTTATTTACTTTATTCTTTTTTTTTTCAAATTATTTTTGTTATTTTTATACCCTTCTTGTATGTTGTTTTTTATACATTTTTTTTTGTAATTTCTGATTTTTGTTCAATAAACTTATAATTAATATATTTCGTATTTCATTTTAACTCACTGATACGTTTTTATCAAGTGATTTTTTATTGGAGGAGGGGGTATAGGGGCACCAACTAAAGTTTTGCACACAGGCGCGCCTCTGCTATAGACTGAACCAACACTAATGGATAGGATTCCTAAATACATATACAAGAAAAATTGGATGGTTTCCTACAGCTAGAGATTTTTTTTTTAGTTTTTTTTTTTTTTTTTTTTCATCTAGTTCATTTTATATGGAGGAAAGAAAGCACACCATTCATCTCTAGTTCAGTAGTAAATTTTATGTAAGGAGCCTTAGTTTCTGATGTCTGGACTGTGGCTTCAGAAGACATCAATAAATCAATGAACTAGAGTGGATATGTTTCTAATACTTTCTCTTAAAATACCATCATGATGATGATGATCAGCCTGTCTTTTCAATCCACTACAGGGTGAAGGCTTCTCCCATTGCAGAAGGATTGGGTCTACTTCTCTCATGGTGACCCAGTCCATCTTGAGAGTGTGTATCTATACTTTGGATGAATGAATGTAGAAGACACAAACATCCACGCCTAGGCGGGATTTGAACCTGCAGCCTCTTGGCTGGAAAGCAGCTAACCATTCGGCTAACCAGGCCGGCAGAATACCATCATACAGATGTTAAATAGACAAGAGATATCCCCCCCCCACACACCTCTGGTCCAATCCAGGGTTGTAATGATATCTGTTATATTTCAAGCAGTAGCGGCTCGTGGCTTGAAATCGTGGGGGTGCTGCAACTTTCGAAATATACATACACACTGTAAATACAGTGTATACGTGTTTGGATAAAATATCAAAACTATGGTAAAAATTTAAAAAAAAATTAAACATGAAAAAATATTATCGATAAAAATTATACAGTTTCGTACAACTCAAAATTACTTGAAAATAAAAAATCCATTATCATAACCCCAATAATGTTCTAAAATAAAAACTATACCAAATGTTCAGTCTTTAATTGTAATGTCCAAATATTTAAAGAGATGGAGTAAACATGATAAACACTCTACTACTGGCGCAAACTGCATAAAAACAACAGTGGAACTGCGCAACAGACAGCGCCGCATTAGCTAATAGCTGGCATCTCACTGTGACGTGCATATGCTTACGTGTGTAGCAATATGACACCGTGGTAAACACAGTGATGCTAGCATCCTTCGCCCTAATAAGTGCTACAAGATGGATTTTTATTATTTTTCATACAAAATAAGAGAATTGTATAGGATTGTTGATGATAAAATTAAATATTACAAGAAAATATAAATAAATTAATAAATATATTTATATATCGAGAAAAATTAGGGGTGCTGCAATTCTTCCGCAGTGCCTATGCATGAGCTGCCCCTGATGTTATGGAATTTTTTAGTAGGACCATGAAAATTGGTAAAAAATCTATCTACATCTATATATATATATATATATATACACACACACACACACACACAACAAAACTATGTTAAGACATCAGTATGCTGGCCTGGTTGGCCGAGTAGTTAGCGTACTCGCTTTCCAGCCAAAAGGCTGTGGGTTCGAATCCTGCCATGGGCATGGATGTTTGTCATGACTGTCTGTGCAAAATACTAATGGTGGCAGTGGAAGGTGTTGGTGTAAATGTGGTTCACTGTAGTTGGTGGATTGAATAGAGATGGAGAGTTGTAGAGTAAGTGCCCTCCCTCGATGAGTCCCTGGAGGTGTCACATAATAATATAAATTATATAAATGGTTAAACACCAACGTTGAACGTGTCCTATTAATTCAGTCAGCACAGGATACTGTGATGGGGTACAATAGTACCCCATCACAGCATACAGAATACTATGAATACATAGTATTCTGTATGCCCCTTCCGGATAAGCGCCAAGAGTTTGAAAATGAATTCAGGGCTAGAAATGGGGTGGGTGGGTGGGTGGGGTGTATACAGGAATTGCAGATGAAAAAGAGGTTATGGAAGACATATCAAGAGAAAGAGACATGAGGAGACCAGCACTGTGATCCAAGGAGCTCTTTCACAATGTGACAGCAGGAGGAGAAACAACTGTGAACAAATAACCCTGCTGGATGGAGATGGTGGTCAAGTGACTAATGCAGATGATGTAGTAGAGATGTTTAATATCACTTATTAAAGTGATATTACACTTTATACTCTCTGGTGGAGCTATACTGGAGGAAACGAGTGATATTGGGTGTGGTGTAGATAAATTTAAAGTTCCAGGATGTACTACAAAGGTTGAAGATAACAGAGAAGAGTGCCACAGCATTGACAACACTAACCAGCAGAGATAAGAAGGTTGCATCCTTGATCAGGCAATATTTGGATTATGTGCTCAGATCTAGTCAATGGGATTTGAAGGGGATGAAATAACTTGAGAGGATGCAGAGGCAGATAACAAAAATTATGGGAATTGCAAAACATTAGTAATGAAGATAGAATGAGGACGTGTAATGTGCAAAGTCTGGTAGAGAGGAGACAAAGAAATGATAGAAGTAGCCAAGCTACTGACCAGATTGACACCAGGGGAAGATTTTTCATCTTCATTTCATTTTTTATCCATAAAAGTTGCAAAAAGATGTATAAGAAAAAAATAAGTGAAAGAAATGCCATATCCTAATGCAAAGCACCCAAGTATATAATTACTAAAATACCAGACAATCCTCATTACCCTTCCAACACCTATGATTTTTTTTAATTCTCCTTCTGAGTATACTCTGGATATCAGCTCTCTTCTTGCTAATCATGACAAAATGTCATCCAAGTTTCTGGTGCCATTTCCAAAAGAAGTTCTAATATTCTTCAACCTGTATTCACAAATACCGAGTTTAGCACTTCATTAATTTAAAAATTAAAATAATATATGGAGTTATTGCTGTTAATGTTGTTTATTATAAATGTTATATTTTTTAAAATGTACAAACACAAGTCTCAACCATTTTTCAAGTATTGCACTTAGAAATTGACTACAAACCAAACTCAAAGTTAACTTTTATTAATTCTGAAATTAATTATAATCCAAATTGGAAAATATAAAAGTCAATTCTGAACAAATAAAACAAGCTAATGGTGTTAAATGTGAATCTGCATTTTATTATTACTGAAATCAGAATAAAAATTATTAGAGCTAGAGAAACCCTGTAACTCCAATTTGTTCTAAAGTATCAATATGGCAGAGTTATTATTACATGATTTAAAGAAATTAGAAACTAAATAAGAATCACCAAAAATCTAGAGAAAATATATTTTTAATAACCAATAAGATACACAAAATCAAGTGAATCTGAATAATAGTGTATGAGAAACAAAGATGATTGAACTGCTGAATGAAAAAAGAAAAAATTACAATATATAAAACTTGAGATTATGAATTACTATGTAATTAGTTCTGTATTGTTAAATGCTTGCCATATTCTATTTCAATATAAGTATTAGTTTTACTGATCATGTTCAATTTACTCTGCAAAATTCAAACACCCTTATTTTTTCCTTATATTTCTGATATAATATTCCAGTGAATAGATTAAAAATGTATGCACTCAGTAAGCACAGATTTCATCTAATTCTTTTCGATTCTTCTATCCAAAGGAGAATTATTAAATCATCCCATTAAATTTACTGATAATTTTTATTAAATTTAATAATAATGTCAATTTTCTACAGCACACAGTTATGGGTTTAGTACTACTGAGGAACTAATTATGAATTATTTTCTGCTTCAAGTGTTTTTATTCAATTTTATAATCTAATGTATTATAAAATTCAAAACAGGAAAATTCTATGTCAGTTTTTAAAGAACTGTTTGTTAGTACACTACAAAAAATTCATATACTGTACTTAGTTGCAAAGTACCACTAAAATTAACAAATAAATACATTAAATTAATATTCAAATATTTGTTCCTCTGATCAACAATTTGCAAACTCACTAATTCAGTAAACCCTCCATTTTTTTCTTTCTTTCTTAAAAAAGCTGACAAAATACACATTTATACCTTAAAAAAAAAAAAACTTTTATTGAAAACAATACAAACAACAAAATGTAGATTTTTTTGTGTGGGAACAAAGTAATGGAATGGTATTTATACGTTT